>NC_057710.1:9267817-9279289 GCF_004010195.1 Chiloscyllium plagiosum
TGTGGCAGATTGGTGTGGCGGAGTGGTGTGTGGCGGAGTGGTGTGGGGAGGGGGTGGAGTGGTGTGGGGGGGGGGGGGGTTGTGGGGGGGGGGAATACCCCTTGCCCCCAGAATTGGAGCACGCTCCTGTTCATTTCCCTGAGCCCCTCTCTGTTTGCCCGCTGCGTGCTGAGCTCTGCTTCCCAGCCTGTGGAGCCAAACGTCTGTCTCATTTCACCTGAGCTTCAGCAGTGAGGCAGGTGGATTACTAGGGACCTCGCCCCCAGGGCTCGACCCCCTCCTGGCCTTGGCTGCCTCGTCGGCCGGTTGGGGAATGGCTGGTAGCGATAGCAGCTCGGGCTGCTCACTCTGTGATCCCCTGCCCAGCTCCTGTCCTTGCCCACCAGACACTGAGGCCAGTTATAGGCTGGTTTGCCCGAATCATCAACTCTCCTGCTCCTCGGATGCTGCCTGACCTGCTGTGCTCTTCTAGCACCACCCTTTTTGACCCAGTTGTAGGCTTGTCTCACACTCACCTGAGACCGAACCTGGAACTTTTGTCGAGACTTAATGGTTCTGCAGAGACAATTTACGGTGATTGTCTGATTTTGGAGTATGTTCATCAGTCATGGGAGGTTTCCAGCATGATGGTGACCCTTCCACCCATCAATTCTGTACTGACCCTTTCCTGCAGGAATGAAAAACTATCCCATTATCCTGACTTGCGTATCAGCTTCTGTTTCAAACCATCATTCGTTTATCCCTTGAAAGATGGAATGTTCTCCATTTCCGAAAACACCCTTTGGCAAAATAATGGCAGAATCCCGACGGTGCAAATAGAGTGGTGTGGGACCATTCAGCCCATCAAATCTGCGCCCCCTTTAAAGGACATCCCAGACTCACCTTCCACAATGCCCCCCAGCCCCACAAACGCTGCATTTCCTATGACCAATCCATCTAACCTGCATATCTATGGACTGTGGGAGGAAACTGGAGTACCCGGTGGGAGCCCACACAGACATGGGGACTTTACACAGACAGTCACACAAAGCTAGAATCGAATCCAGATCCCTGGCATTGTGAGGCAGCTTGTGCTAACCACTGAGCCACCTTAATGACCGGGATGTCCTTCTGGGAACCTTGCCCATTATCTAGATCACTCCTTCAAGGACCCAGCTAAATCCCGGGTTATGCTGTATGGTAGGAGTGGAGCTTGACAGGCCATATCACCCATTTCTACTCACGTTCCATATCTTTATGTGCTTTCTGATTGTTTAGGAGTTTGTGGAAGCATTTCCGTGCCATCAGCATGTGTCTTTTCCTGTTGGTCTTTCCCAGTTTCATGGCCTATAGGATTGCACAGTTTTTCAAGATGGACTTCTGGCTATTGATCATCATCTCCAGCAGTGCGCTGACCTCTCTCCAGGTAGGAGGGCACTGTTTTTATCAGGTCATGACTTGGGTGAGGTGGACGATGTTTGAGAGGTTGCAGATGGCGCAAAACTTGGAAATGCCGTCAGTAGTCAGGAAGATCTGTAGCAGGATTGAGGATGCAGAGACAGACTTGTGGTATGTGAGTGAGTGCTGTTTCTGGGTCAGAGTCCTAGAATTCCCTCCCTAACTGCATTGTGGGTGTCTCTACCCCAAATGGACTGCAGTGGTTCAAGAGGCAGCTCACCAGTACCTTCACAAGGGGCAACTAAGGATAGGCAAATAAATGCTGTCCAAACCAGCAAAGCCCACACCCCTGAATGAGTTAAGACATAAATACCATGGCATACATAAGACTGTAACACCTTGAAGTAGACTGAGGTAATTTGGCCCATCGTATCTGCTCCGTCATTCACTGGGATAAGAACAGGTAGTTGGTTTGTTTTGACTGGCTTTTCTGTGCTGGAGATCTCTATGACTCAGTGAGATCATGGCTGATCTGATAATCCTCTACTCCACTTTGCTGCTTTTTCCCTTCATTCCCTTACTGATTAAGAAGCTGTCTGTTTCAGCCATCACTCAGACTCACTCACCTCTGTGGTAAGGAATTCCCCGCATTCACCATCCTTTGAGAGAAGTTGGCCCTGGGTGAGTTTAATGGGACAGTATGGAGGGATCTAATCCAGTGCTGTTCCTGCCCTGCAAGTATTTGATGGGGTCTTTTCTTCTATTCGATGTGGGCTTTGTTGGCTGGCACTGAATTTATTGTCTACCCCAGTTACCCTTGGGAAGGTGGTGGAGGGCAGCCACCTTGAACAACTGCCATCCATTCGATGTAGGTGCACCCACAATATGTTTAGGGAAAGCATTCCAGGGTTTGGACCCTGTGATACTAAAGGAAATGTGGTATATTTCCAAGTCAAGGTGATGTGTGGTAAGAGAGGAGCTTTCAGGTGGTGGTGCTCTCGTGTATATGTCCATATCCTTCTCGATGAAGTTGGTCGTTGGTTTGGAAGGAGCTTGGTGAATTTCTGCAGTGCATCTTGTAGACAATAGAACATTGACTTGGTGGATCTGGTGCCAATCAAGTGGGCTGCTTTGTCCTGGATGGTGTGAAACTGCTTGTGGTGTTTCATCTGCACCCATCATCCATCAGACCCTGAATTGTGCCTTGTAGACGGTGGACAGGCTGTGGGGGGGGGTCAGGAGATGAGTCACTGACTACAGCATTCCAAGCCTCAGACCATGTTTTTGTAGTTGTTATATTTATATGGCTAGGCCAGTTCAGTTTCTGGTCAATGGTATCGTCTAGGATGCTGATAATGGGGGATTTCAGTCATGGTTTTAACACCATTCAATGTCAAGGGGCAAAAATCAGGTTCTGTCTTGTTGGAGATGGCCATTGTCTGACACTTGCATGACGTAAATGTCACTTCCCACTTGTCAGCCCAAGTTTGGACATTGACAAGGTCTTGCTGCATTTCGACATAGACTGCTTCAGTGTCTGGCGAGTTGTGAATGATTAGATTAGAATGATGCAGATGCAATCATCAGCAAACATCCCCACTACCCTGAAGAAGTCCTGCAGCTTGGATGATTGACCTCCAATGAAGAAGGACATCTTGCTTTGTGCCAGGCATGATTCCAGGGGAAAGTTCTCCTGATTCTGTTTGAGTTTTGCTTGGATTCCTTGATGCCGCACTGGATCAAAAGCAGCCTTGATGTCAAGTACAGTCATTCTCCCCTCTCCTCTGGAATTCAGCTCTTTTGTCCGTGTTTGAACCAAGGCTGTGATGAGGTCAGGAGCTGAGTGGCCCTGGCGGAACCCAAATTGGGTGTCACTGAGCAGGTTATTGCTGAGCTGTTTGTTAGCACTGTTGAAGACACCTTCCATCACTTTACTGATGACTGGAGCAGGCTGATGGGACAGTAATTGGCTAGATTAGATTTGTTCTGCTTTTTGTGTACATATCTGGGCAATTTACCATACTGTTGTGTCGGGTTATACGGAGGCTCAGTGGTTAGCACTGCTGCCTCACTATACCAGAGACCCGGGTTCAATTCCAACCTCAGGTGACTGTCTGTGTGGAGTTTGCACATTCTCCCCGTGTCTGTGTGGGTTTCCTCCGGGTGCTCCAGTTTTCTCCCACAATCCAAAGTTGTGTAGGTTAGATGAATTGACCATGCTAAAGTGCCTATTGTGTACAGTAATGTGTAGGTTAGGTGCGCTAGTCAGGAGAAACAGAGGAATAGGGTAGGGGAATGATTCTGGGTGAGAGACTCTTCGGAGGGTCAGTGTGGACTTATTGGGCCAAATGGCCTGTAGGGATTCTCTAATACCAGTATTATAGCAGTACTGAAACAGCTTGGCTAGGGATGTAGCAGTACTATTGCTGATTATTGACAGGGCACACAGCTTTTGCAGTATCCAGTGCCTTTAGCCGTTTCTTGACATTATATTGGAGCGAATTGAATTAACTGAAGGCTGGGATCAGTGATTCTGAGGACCTTCAGAGTAGGACAAGATGGATCATCCACTCTGTACTTGTAACTGAAGATTGTTGCAGTTGTTTCAGCCTTATCTTTTGCACTAATGTGCTGGGCTCCTCCAACATTGATAGTGGAGATATATGTGGAGCTACCTCCATCAGTGAGTTCAATTGCCCACCACCATTCACAACTGAATGTGGCAAAATTGCAGATCTCAGATCTGCTCCGTTCGCAGTGCAATCGCTGAGCTCTATCACTTGCTGCTTGTGCTGATGACACACAAGTAGTCCTGTGTTGCAGCTGCATCAGCTTGACTCCTCATTTTGCTGCTGGTCCTGGCATTCCCTCCTGCACTCTTCATTAAGATAGGCTAGATCTGCTCATTCGCTGGCAATAGTAGAGTGAGAGATATGCCAAGCTGTGAGGCTGTAGATTGTGCTGGAGTATGAATCTGCTGTTGCTAATTGTCCACACTGTCTCGTGGATGCCCAGTTTTGAGTTGCTAAATCAGTTTAAAGTCTGTCCTGATCAATACTGTGATAGTGCCACACAACATGATATAAAGTACTACCAATGTAAAGATGGGACCTTGTCTTCACAAGGACTGTGCGGTGGTCTCTCTTTGCGATGCTGCGATGGACAGATGTATTTGCAGCTGGCAGATCGGTAAGGATGAGGTCTGATATGATTTTCCCTCTTGTTGGTCCCCTCACCACCTGCCGCAGACCCAGTCAAGCAGCTATGTCCTTTAGGACCCGACCAGCTCGATCAGTAGTGCTGTTGCCGAGCCACTTTTCATAGAATTCCTACACTGTGAAACAGGCCCTTCAGTCCAACAAGTCCATACCAATCCTCTAAAGAGTAACCCACCCAGACCCGTTCCTCCTACCCTATATATACCCCTGACTAATGCACCTAACCTACACATCCCTGAACACTACGGGCAATTTCCCATGGCCAATTCACCTAACCTTCACATCTTTGGACTGTAGGAGGAAAACGGAGCATCCAGACATGGGGAGAATGTGCAAGCTCTACTCCTGAGGTGGAATTGAAGCCAGTCCCCTAGCATTGTGAGGCAGTAGTGCTAACTACTGAACCACCATACTGCCCTAGTATGGGGGTGGTGAACATTGAAATCCCCCACTCAGAGTGCATTTTGTGTCCTTGCCTACCTCAGTGCTTCCTCTAAGTGCATTTCATAATGGAGGAAGATTGATTTGTTGGCCAAAGGGATTGACATGTTAATCAGCAGGAAGTTTCCTTGCCTATGTTTAATCTGATGCCACAAGACCTCATGGCATCCAAAGTCACCATTGAGGGTTCCCAGAGCAGCTGTGCCCCGACTGTATGTCAGTGCACTGCCATTTGTGTCTTGTCAGTGGAAGAGGACCAAAGATGGTGACGGTGGTATCTGGGATGTTGTTAGAATGGAGGGAGCTTTACTCTGTTTATAACTCATTCTGTACATAACCTTGAGTGTTTGCTGCGACAGTATAGAGTGATCGTTTCTCTGTATCTGATCCTGTGCTATACCTTCCCTCGGAATGTTTTGATGGTAAGGAATTATTAAGAGCGAGGATGTGGGTCATGTGGGTTAGGCATGGGAATGTGAAGCATTATTAGATTCAACAGTAGTAATGTCAAGCTAAGGCAGTGAGAGCTTTATCTGGTAACTGTTGTATTCACTGTGAAAGATCAATGAGTATTGAACGGTAACAATGTATACACAAACTCGATGGATAGATGTGGTAACAATGTAGTGTTAGACAAATGTTTAAACAAATTATATCAAATAGATGGAGATAGAAGCCACTGATGTGATGGCATATTGTGCAATGTGTACAGGGGAGGTCATTTGGCCCCTTGTGCTGGTCATCTACGGGGAGAAAGTGAGGACTGCAGATGCTGGAGATCAGAGCTGAAAATGTGTTGCTGGAAAAGCGCAGCAGGTCAGGCAGCATCCAAGGAGCAGGAGAATCGACGTTTCGGGCATAAGCCCTTCTTCAGGAGAAGGGCTTATGCCCGAAACGTCGATTCTCCTGTTCCTTGGATGCTGCCTGACCTGCTGTGCTTTTCCAGCAACACATTTTCAGCTCTGGTCATCTACGGAGCAACCTTACTCTCTCACTACTCCTCTATCACTTAATTCCCTTTATTGTTCAAAGATCTGTAAACCTGGACTGTGCTCTGAATGAGCATCTCTGGGGTGGAAAATTTCAAAGATTCACAATCATGAGTGAAAAAATTTCACCTCATCTTATTTTAAGGGGAAATGATGGCCTAGTGGTATTATTGCTGGACTGTTAATCCAGGGACCCACGTCATGTCCTGGGGAGCTGCGTTTGAATTGTTGATTGTCGGAAAAAAACCCATCTGGTTCACTAATAGCCTTTAGAAAAGGAAACTGCCATTCTTAGCTGGTCTGGCCTACATTTGATTCTTAACCCACAGCAATGCGGTTGACACTTAACAATTAGATTAGATTAGATTAGGTTAAGGATGGGCAATAAACACTGGCCCGGCCATTGATGCCATTATCCTATCAGTGAATTTAAAAAAAAATACTGTGACTCCCTCATTTTTGATTCCCTGGATGGACCCTGTCAGACACTGGAGAATTTTGTGTGTTCCAATCAGATCCCCTCTCATTCTCCTGAGCTCCAGAGAGTATGGGTTCAGGATGATGTTGATGAGAGACGATTAATCTCTTATAGCTATGGTCCAGCAGGTCTCAGAGACGCTTTGCCCTCGTCTTGTATTGATTAACAAGAACAATGTAGACAACACTGTTAACACGTGTGTGTGTGTGTGTGTGGGTGTGTGAATAATGAATGAATCATTGAATCCTGACAGTGTGGAAGCTGGCCTTTGGCCCATCAAGTCCACACTGCCCCTCTAACGATCCCACCCAGACACATTCCCCCATCCTATCCCTATAACCTTGCATTCCCATGGCTAACCCCCACAGTCTGCACATCCCTGGACACTATGGGATAAATTAGCATGGCCAGTTCATTTAACCTGCGGATCCTTGGACTGTGGGACGAAACCAGACAAAACACATGTAGACACAGGGAGAATATGCAAACTCCACACAAACAGTCAGCTGAGGCTGGAATTGAACCTTGGTCCCTGGTGTTGTGAGGCAGCAGTGCTAACCACTGAGCCACCATCCCTCATGGCTGGCTAGTCAAGAAAGTAAGAGCACATGGGATCCAAGGAAAAGTGGATCCAAAATTGGCTGCGAATTAGAGAGAGTGATGCTAGAGGCTTCTGTGACTGTAAGGCTGTTTCCAGTAGAGTTCCACAGGGTTTGGTGTTGGAGCATTGCTGTTTGTAGATTTTGGATTTGAAGTACAACAAAGGGTGAGATAAAAATTGATAGAGTGGTACACAGCGAGGAGGATATGGACGGACTGGTCAGGTGGGCAAAGCAGAGCCAAATGGAATTCATCCTGGAAAAGTGAGAGATGATGCACTTGGGTAAGGCTAACAAGCAAATTACATTGAATGGTAGGATCCTGGAAACGACAGAAGATCAGAGGGATGTTGGTGTGCATATCCACAGATCCTTGAAGCTAACAGGGCAGGTAGTTAGGATTCTTGGGATATTAGTCGAGGCAGAGAATCAGCAAGGAGATTGTGCTGGAAGTGTATAAAACATTGCTTCGGCTACAACTGGAGTACAGTGTGCAGGCCTGGTCACCACATTATAGGGAAAGATGAGATTCTACTGGAGAGGGTGCAGAGGCAAGTTACCCTCTCAAGCTGCCTGGGCTGAACAGTCTGAGGGAAGATTGGAGAGGTTGAGGTTGTTGTCCTTGGAGCAGTGAAGGTTCAGATGGGTGATGATGGAGGTGCATGAGATTGAGAGTGGAGTAGAAGCTACTTTTTCCACTCGTCGAATGGTCAATAACCACGGGCCATTGATTTAAAGTAAGCGTAGGATATAAGGAAAGATGTGAAGAAATATTTTCACTTTAAGGATGGGAGGGGTCTAGAACTTGCTGTCCGAAAGACCCTTGTAACATTTAGATATTCACTTGCATTGCCATAGCCTCCAGGGCCATGCTAAATTGCCCAGTAGTGTGTAGTCCAGGTGAATTAACTACAGTAAATGTGGGGTTACAGGTGTAGGTTGTTCTTTGGAGGGTTGGTGCAGACTCGATGGGCTAAGTGGCCTCTATCTGTACTGTAGGGTTTCTGTGATTCCAAGGCTATGGGCCAAAAGCTGGAAGATGTGGTTAGTGTCGTCAGACTTTTGTTGGCCTGCACAAACGCGATGGGATGAATGGCCTCTTCTGTGCTGTAAGCACCTATGAGTATATGGGAAATAGGAGCAGAATAGGCCATTGGACCCCTCGAGGCTGCTCTAACATTCAGCAAGATCATGGCTGATCATCTCTCTCAGCACTATTTTCTCACACTATCCCCTTACTCTTTAAATTCTCAATCTATTGGTCCTTCTCTTGAACATACTCAATGACTGAGCCTCGATCAGCCTCTGGGGTCACGAATTGTAAAATGTTACCATCCTCTGAGTGAAGAAATTTCTCCTCCATCCAGCGCTCAATGGCTTGCCCATTATACTGAGTCATAGTCATTTAGCATGGGAAATAGACCCTTCAGCCCGACTCATCCATGCTGATTAGATTTCCTAAACTGACCTAGTTTCATTTGTCTGCATTTGGCCCATATCCCTCCCAACCTTTCTTATTCATCTACCTGTCCAAAAGTCTTTAAATGTTGTAACTGTACTTGCATCTACCACTTCCTCTGGCAGCTTATTCCACATACGAGCCACTGTCTGTGTGAAAAGGTTGCCCCTCAGGTTGTCATTCCATTCCCCCCCCCACCCTCAGTCGAAGCAAAACGCTCAGAGACAGAGTTGTTTTGCCTCCTTCATCTTTACTCCGGGCCCTGGAGGAGGAGAGAATGATCGCCCATATGCACAGGGACATGAGTTCATAGTCTTCTCTGGAACAGCAGTTTCTCAGTGAACTATATAGTCATTATACAGGGAGGAGCATCCAGATAAGGCAACATACATATTATTTGGGTGACCGTTACAATCAGCAAGTGTCAATAGTAAAGGTTAAGCTGTTTGCTGTTACAACTGACTTCACATAATGAATACGGTGCGGTGGCTCAGAGCTTAACACTGGTGCCTCACAGCACCAGGGTCCCAGATTTGATTCCAGCCTCTGGCGACTGTCTGTGTGGAGTTTGCACATTCTCCCCGTGTCTGCATGGGTTTCCTCCGGTTTCCTCCCACAGTCCAAAGATGTGCAGGTCAGCTGAATTGGCCATGCTAAATTGCCCATAGTGTTAGGTGCATTCGTCAGAGGGAAATGGGTCTGGGTGGGTTACTCTTTGGAGGGTCGGTGTGGACTGGTTGGGCCGAAGGGCATGTTTCCACACAGTAGAGAATCTAGTCTAATCTAATACTTTTCACCTTGTTAACTGACCTTACATACTGAATGCTATTTCATCTTGTTAAATGGCTTTACATAATGAATGCTTTGCCACCTTGTTAACCCATTACCCTTGCCTCCAGCACCCCATTGTTAGCTGTAAGTTCTTATGATCTGAGTCATGCTCAGCTAAACCTCTTGTTTCACTAAATTCAAAACTTAACTCTTTCCCTGCCTGCTTATACCCTATACACGTTCTCATTCCCTCCTTTTATCATTCATGATAACCACCAAGATGGCATTACCAGCTTTTATAAGACTCTGGCAGCCAGCATTTAAGCAAGACACAGCATACAATGATTATAACAACAAAATTACAAATCCGCTACAGTAAATAGAATTTGAAGAATCCTATGTGGGAAAAGAAAATCCACCAGTAAAGTTCTTCAATCCACAGTCCTTAGTGACCACTCCATCCCCTCCAAATCGAGTGAAAATTAGCTGATCTCCAAAATCTCCTTCAGTAAAGTCCAACCTGAAAAAACATCAGTCTGTTCTTGCGTCACTCCTTGGAGAAATCTGAATTCTTGGATAAGGGCAGTTAAATGCTTCACAAAACTGACGAGACCTCCGTCCTTCCGGAGATGCTTCAGATGGAGGATACCAGCGCATCTGAGAGTGCAGTACTGCAGCTGCAGGCTAGATAAAAGCAATATCCTTTTGCTTTTGGGAGACCCCAAAATTGTACATAGCCTGCCAGGTATGGTCTCACCAAGCTCTATACAATTAAAGTAAGGTATCCCTACTCCTGGACATGAATCCTCTTGCGATAAAGGCCCACATACCATATTAAGCATTGCGACAGAGTACGTAGGAGCAGGAGCACGCCATTCCGTCCTCGGAGGCTGTTCTGCCACTTGGTATGATCATGGCTGATCATCCAACTCAGCACCCTGTTCCCACTTTCTCTCTTTCATCCCTTTACTCCAAGAACCTTATCTAACTCCTCAAAAATGTTCAATGTTTTGGCCTCAATGTGCTGCCTGCATTGATTACTGTACCTGTATGGGAGCCTTCAGTGACTTGTTAAGCCCCTGTCTAAGGAAGGATGTGTTGGCCTTGGATGGGGTCTGGAGGAGGCTCACAAGACTGATCCCAGGAATGAAGGGCTTGTCATATGAGGCGTGCTTGAAGACTCTGGGTTTGTACTCGATGGAATTTAGAAGAATGAGGGGGAATCTGATTGAAACATAGAGAATACTGAGAGGCCTGGATAGGCTGGATGTGGAGGTGATGTTTCCACTAATAGGAGAGACTGGGACCCAGGAGCACAGCCTCCGAGTGAATGGACGACCCTATGGAACTGAGGTACAGAGAAATTTCTTCAGTCAGAGGGTGGGGAATCTGTGGAACCCATTGCCACAGAAGGCTGTGGAGACCAAGTCATTGAGTATATTTAAGACAGAGATGGGATTGGTAATAGCCTAGCTGTATTATTACTAGACCACTAATTGAGAAACTCTGGTAATATTCTGGGGAATTGGGTTCAAATCCCAGATGCTGCAGTTTGAATTCAGTAAGATCTGGAGTGATGACCATGAATCCATCGTCGCTTGTCAGAAAAAAAATCCACCTGGTTTGCTAATTAGGGTATGAAATCTGCCATCTTTACCTGGTCTGGCCTGCATGTGACTCCAGACGCCCAGCACTTTGAGATAGACCATAAATATGTCCACATTCTGCGAATCAACTGTAAAAAGCATATAGTTAGGTTCTTGACTGGTAAGGGGATCAAGGGTTACAGGGAGAAGGCAAGTAGAATGGGGTTGTGAAACATCGGCCATGATCAAATGCTGGTACAGTCTTGATTGGCTGAGTAGCCTAATTCTGCCGCTGTATCTTATAGCCTTATGGTAAACAAGGGCACCCAGGTACTTGGGAGATAAATGCTTCACAGTTCCTCATCATTTTAAGCATTTCCTGCCC
The DNA here is from genome assembly GCF_004010195.1 of Chiloscyllium plagiosum. NCBI lineage: Eukaryota > Metazoa > Chordata > Chondrichthyes > Orectolobiformes > Hemiscylliidae > Chiloscyllium > Chiloscyllium plagiosum. The sequence goes on from NC_057710.1 coordinate 9,279,121, forward strand.
CTCAGACGAGTCTTAAAGACCAGAATAAATGATAAATCTAACAAAGCTACCACTGATGATTACAAGATGATTCAATTCCCCACTCCTTCCTCTCTGCCAACACCCCACTCTCACACTCTCCCCCATCACACCCCACTCACGCCCTCCCCTCCCACTCACGCCCTCCCCT
>NC_057710.1:9281251-9292295 GCF_004010195.1 Chiloscyllium plagiosum
GCGTTTGCCCCCTCACTGGTGGATTATGCCATATTATGACTGGAACTCCTTCCTCCAGGTTACTGGGACTATATTCATCTACGGGCTGTTTGTGACTGAGGACCTGAGGGGGGAACCCATCGAGAACCTGGAGGACGTCATCTACTACGTCAACCCCTCTCCGCGTTTGCCCCCTCACTGGTGGATTATGCCATATTATGACTGGAACTCCTTCCTCCAGGTTACTGGGACTATATTCATCTACGGGCTGTTTGTGACTGAGGACCTGAGGGGGGAGCCCATCGAGAACCTGGAGGACGTCATCTACTACGTCAACAGCTCGTGCCGGGTCCTAGAGTTCCTTGTGGCAGTGTGCGTCGTGGCCTACGGCGTGATGGAGTCCATCTTCGGGGAATGGAGCTGGATGGGCGCCTCGGTCATTGTCGTGCACTCTTACTTCAACGTCTGGCTGCGCGCCCGCGCTGGCTGGAACAGCTTTGTCCTCCGCAGAGAGGCCGCCCGGAAGATCAGCTCTCTGCCCCGCGCCTCCCAACAACAGCTTGCTGACTACGCTGATGTGTGTGCCATCTGCTACCAGGTAGGTCTCTGCACCTCCAATGGGCTGGGGAGTGGGGTTTCGGGAAGACGATGCAAATGGTAGGATAGTGAGGGCACATAGGATGTTGAGGAACCCAATACACAGGATTACTTGCCGTTGGGTGGTTAGCACTGTTGCTTCATGGTGCCAAGGACCCGGGTTTGATTTCACCCTCTGGCAACTGTCTGTGTGGGGTTTGAACATTCTCCCCATGTCTGGGTGGGTTTTCTCCCATAGTCCAAAGATGTGCAGGTTAAGGAGATTGGTCATGCTAAGTTACTCAGTGTCCAGGCCTGTGCAGACTCAGTGGATTAGCCATGAGAAATCCAGGCTTACAGGGATGGAGTAAAGGGGTGGGTCTGGGTGCCCTTTGGAGTATTGGTGTGGACTCGTTGGGTCGAATGGCATGCTCCCACACTGTAAGGATTCTGTGATTTATGTCGCTTCATGTGCCAAAACAATCCACAGCCAGTTAACTTGCTTTTTTTTTTAAAAAAAGGGCAATGTAAACAACATGTGGGGGGCGGGGCGCGATGGCTTGGACTGTTAATCCAGAGACCCAATGAGGACCTGGATTCGAAACCTGTCACAGCAGATGGTGGAATTTAAATTCAGTAAAAATCTGGAATTAAGAGTCTAGTGATGACCAGGAAACCATTGTTGTTTGTTGGAAAACCCATCTGATTCATTATTGTCTTTTTAGGGAAAGAAACTGCCATCTTTACCTGGTCTGGCCTACATGCGGCTCCAGACCTACAGCAATGTGGCTGACTCTTAGCTGTCCTTTACCCATGTCCTGTTGACAAGCATGAAAGAAAATGCTTCCTGGTTCGACAGGGTGGCTCAGTGGTTAGCACTGCTGCCTTACAGTGCCAGCGACCCAGGTTTGATTCCAGCCTCGGGCAACTGTTTGTGTGGAGTTTGCTCATTCTCCCTGTGTCTGCGTGGGTTTCCTCCCACAGTACAAAGATTTGCAGGTTAGGCGAATTTGTCATGCTAAATTGCCCATTGTTTAAAGGTAATTATAGGATAATCGGGTAGGGGGTGGGTGGGTTATTCTTCAGAGGGCCGGTGTGGACTTGTTGGGTAGAAGAGCTTGTTTCCACATTGCAGGGATTCTCTGGTTATATAACTAGGTCCCACATGCAAGTTGATCGTGTTTGGAAAGCCTTTTTGTTTTAGCGATGTTGGTTGGGACGAATGTTGGGGTGGAAGAAACTCAATCTTACATCAGAACTCAAAACAAAGTTGTGGAGGAACTAAGCAGGTCAGTCAGCACCATGGAGAGAAACAGAGTTCATGTTTCCAGCCCAGTGATCCTTTAGCAGTTCTGGAGACTGAGGTGGGGAAACGATGGGTGTAATGCTAAGAAAAGGCGGGAGAAGCAAGTGGAATGGAAAGGAAGGGTTAGCGACTGAGGGAGATTGGAGATCACAGGCATCACAGAACAACTGAGGTGAGGTCATCTTCACTTTCTCTACAGTCCACTTCAAACCCAAATATACCATCTTCATACGTAACCTTTCCAGCTGATTCCGAGGATGTTCAGGACTGATGTATAAAGAGAGACTGGATTGGTTAGGACTATATTCTCTGGATTTTTAAAGAACAAGGGGCAATCTCATTGAAACCTATATGATTCTAACAGGACTAGACGGGTTAGGCGCACAAAATATGTTCCCAGTGGTGGGGGGGCCCCAGAACCAGGGGTCACGGTCTAAAGGTAAAGAATAGCCATTTTAAGACTGAGATCAGGAGAAATGTCTTCACCCAGAGAGTGGGGATCCCGTGGAATCTTCCACAGTGGAGAATGGTTGAGGCCAAAATGTTGAAGGTTTTCAATAAGGAGTTAGGCATAGTTCTTAGGGATTTTTGAGAAGATTTATAGCTCAGTTTGATGAAAAGTCTGTAAGTTATTTCGCTGAGCTTGAAGGTTTGTTTTCAGACATCTCGTTACCATGATTAGTGGTAACATCATCAGTGAGAGTCTCTGGAAATGACATCACCTACCTTAAGAAACCAAGACCGATAAATAGAGAGATGGGACATACCACCAGCGCTTCACCAGATGATGTTACCTAGTATGGTGACGAAATGTCTGAAAACAAACCTTCAAGCTCAGTGAGCTAACTTACATACTTATATTTCTTACGGCTAAAGGTATCAAAGGATATGGGGAGCAAGTGTGAGAGACGTTTTGCATGATCAGCCATGAAGGCCACTCCTGTTCCTGTTTCCTACGTTCCTGTGTTCTCAATCTCAGCATCACAGTGAAGGTGCGCCTTGAGTTCTTTGTTTTCTTGGGGATTGGGAGTCACACGTGGGGCTGTCCCTAATTGCACTTGAGAAGGTGGTGATGAGCTGTAGGTTGACCCACATTCCTGTTGGGCAAAGTTGGGGGGATTCCAGGGAGTTTGACCCAGTGACACTGAAGAAATGGCGATATATTTCCAAGTCAGATGGGGAGTGGCTCCGAGGGGAACCTGCAGCTGGTTGTGTTCCCATGCAACTACTGCCTTCGCCCTTCTTGACAGTAGAGTTTGCAAGTTTTGAAATAATTAATATATTACGCCAAGTAACTTTCAAAATGATTTGGTTACCTTGTCCAACAACCTGGTACCAGTCTAATGTAAGCAAATGCCCTGAACAAGTTTAAATGCTACTCTATATCATTGCTGATGAGATGGTTGAAAGTACATTCCATCGAGATAATAGTTATAAATCTAACTTAAAAAAAAATTTGAAATTCTAACAGTGGTTATCTGTAGCTTATACAGTAATACTGTGTGTGTAATCTTCCAGTTAATAGGAACCACATTTTTGTTCCATCGCCCATGCTTTGAGTAGCAAAAGATTATGAGACAAATATTTCTGTTTGGAAACATTCCCTAGTTTGCATACCAGTGAGTACAGGATTTGTTATGATCTTATGGTGCTGTCGAAGGATCTTCAGTGAGTTGCTAAAGTGCATCTCGTAGATGGTACACACTGTTGCTACTGAGCATTGGTGGTGCAGGGTGTGGAGGCTAACGTATTTGTGGCGGTTATTGTTGGATGTTGATTGCTGTTTGTCTCATTTCCATCATTTTTTTTCCCCGCTCAGGGCATGAGGGCTGCTGTTGTAACAGTTTGCGGACATTATTACCATTCATCGTGTCTCCGGCGCTGGCTGTATGTCCAAAAAACATGTCCCATGTGCCATCAATTCATAAAGCCATCGCCCCCTCCATCTGAACCTCCTCAGCAGACCGAGGAGGAGGGACAGATTCATGATCAACAACCAGTCCTTCAGGGAGACAATGAAGCCACTGGGACAGCAGTGCCTTTGGGAGGTGATGAGGAACAAACCGAGACCTCAGACTTTGGGCCTAGCTCCAGCGGAGATGGCGAACTGCAGTGTGAAGGTCAGGGAAAGGTCACAAGCCAGGTCGAAGATGAGGATTCTTACCAGAGGGCAGAACCTGAAAAGTCCCAGACTCCAAAGGGAGGCTGGCATCTTGGAATTCCAGAATTGGAAGAAAACAACTCCGCGGACGGAATGGACTTGGTTGAAATAGAGAGAGAAAATGAAAAGGAGAGCCCGGTCTGTGGGAAAGCTCCTTCCAAGGAACTAAGCCTCCTGCCTAGCGCAGGCGGAGAGAGTGAACAGGACACTCTGTGCAATGAGTCAGCAAATCGAGATGTTAAACCTCTTCCAGACAAAGCAGGGGCGCCAGCAAACAGCAGGGATTCTTCACCAATCTCCACAAGGAACCAACCCTCAGGAATAGAACTGACTTTGCCTGATGAAGAAAGTTGACCTTGTTACGACTTGGCAAGACAGGAGAGAATGATAGGATATAAACTATGTTCCTGTTAAAACAGAATTGGTTTGTGTTGCCATTCAGCTTGTCCACTCAACATGTGTGTACATATATGCATATATATCTATAAAAAATTGAACTCTGACCTTTGACTGTCCTTCGGTGGCAGCTATCTTGGAAATCCCCATTTTTCAGAGAAGTCAGGAAAGGGTCAAAGTTGATCGAACCTGGCCTCATTCAAGTGAACACAATGAGAAGTGTTTCACCCAGGTTACTGTTGGTTGAAGGCTTACTGGTAGTCCAAGCTACCAAGGAGTGACCCAGCAAAAGTAGGTGTCTCCACTACTAACCCTGTGCTCTTGGTTTGATTTTATTTGTTTGTGCAGTTGGGGATCATTGGTAGGGCAGGCATTCATTGCCCCATCCCTAACAGTCTTTGGTAAGATGGTGGTGAGTGGCCATCTTGAGTAGCTGCAGTCCTTGGGCATTTGAGCACACTCAGTGCTGTTAGGAAGCAAACCCAGGGTTTTGACACAGCGACAGTGAATGAACAATGATATTTATCCCAATGTATACCATCTACACGATATATTGCAGAAATTCACCAAAATTCCAGGTGCCTTTTCAAGGTTGCAATTGTACCAGCCTCCACCACTTCTTCTGGCAGCTCATTCCATGTACACACCACCCTCTGGGTGAAGAAGTTACCCCTTAGGTACCTTTTAAATCTTTCCCCTCTCACCTTAAACCTGTGCCCCCTAGCTTTGGACTCTCCAACCCCAGGGAAAAGATCTTACCTATTTACTCTGTCCCCATATTCCTTGTGATTTTATAAACCTCTATAAGGTCAACCCTCAGCCTTCAATGCTCCAGGGAAAATAACCTCACCCTATTCAACCTCTCCCTACAACTCAAATCCTCCAGCCCTGGCAACATCCTTGTTAATCTTTTCTAAACCCTTTCAATTTTCACAAAATCCTTCCTATAGGAAGGAGACCAGAATTGCATGCAGTACTCCAAAAGTGGCCTAACCAATGTCCTGTGCAACCGCAACTCTCTTTCCCTGTCGTAACCCTCGATTCCCTGACTGACTGACCGACAGAGCTGTGATAGACAGAATTTTAATGATGTTAAGTAAAGGCTAGCTCTAGAAAGTAGATACCCTGGCCCAACCAGGAGCTGTATTTGTAAAGAATAGGAGTAGTGGTTATGAACTGGAGTTGTTGCGCTATCTTGAATGTGTCAGGATGTAAAGTCCCTCACTGAGTAACGAGGCACTAACCTTCAATTTTCCTTGAGCTTCTTTGAGTGGGAGTGGGAAGTGAAAGGTGGGCAAGGGTGGAGCTAGTGCTATCTGCAGCCAGGTTTGCCCCCTCTTCCCGATACTCTCCAACTTCACTTGATTTCCATCCACCTCCACCCTTTCACAAACTCTCCCCGACAATGCTGAAAACCCTCCGACAGAGGAAGGGGAAGAGGCCTGCGCTGCTGGGCATTTAGATGGCTGCCAATCTGTGTTTTGAGTCCATCTTGGATGCCGTAACCCTTTACCTCTCCACCTATTGGAAAAACCTGCCTATCCTCAACTTTGATATCTTCAATTGACCCCACCCAGAGCCCCGGATGAGCTTTGGGGGGAAATGGAGGGGGTGAATTATCCAGGGGTGTCCTCAGGAACAGTGTAAGAAAAAGTTTAATGGTGCTGTGAATAACTCGGGGGAGAAGGGTTGTAGCTGCAAGGATGCTTTCTTCAATTTGATTTTGTTTATTTACATGCATATCCAAATGAGGAAAGAGGTTATTTGACAGACTGACAATCATCTAGTGGATAATGGTTGCATGCTCGGACTAATAATTAGGGAGGGGAAGGCGGTAGTTGACAGATCAGGTGACTAACGGCAGGATGGGTGAGGTGGTTGGAGGTCATGTGACGAAATCTCCTTGGAGATGCCCAACCAGAGTTGACAGCCCTACTGCCTGACCCTACCAACCCAGTTAGTTATGTCCATTTGTTGCTCTGGCCAGATTGTCTCAAAGGAAGAGTTGGATTGTGTTGGGTCAAGGGGATGGGGGAACATTGTGCATTGCCCCTCCTGCTGACCCCATCATTATTCTCCTGCTCCGGCCTCCAAACTACCACGAGGAGAAGCATCATAGTCAAGGAAAGTTCTGGAATTATTACCATTTGTCATCCAGGTCCAGAAGGTCTTGGTGAGGTTGTGATCATTGATGTTTGAGATGCAGCAATTCAGTCATCATTTAGCTAAAGGACACCACATTGTGCCTTTGTCCTGTCTCCTCCTCCTTCTCTGCCTTGTATTCTATAACTTTAAATGAAGGTTTGATCTGTGTGAGCCTTTGGCAATTTGAATTGAACTGAAAGTTTTATCTCAGTTCGAGTTGTGGCTGTGATTCATTCCTCCTGTTTCCAGTTTTGCATTCCAGCAGATCCTGCGCTGGGTCAGACGCAAACTCCATCAGAGTATCCTGGAGTTACCCTGCGAGGGCATTTCGTGTAACTCTGGCTATTTTCCCGATGACTGTTGGACAGGGCTTCTCAAAGTGGAGGGGTGGGGTGTGCAGGACCCCAAGTGGGGCAATGGACACCATCGAACTCTGGCTAACTATTTTCCTTCATTTGTTCATGGGAGTGTGGACATCGCCAGCTTGGGCCAGCATTTGTTGTCCAGAAGGGGTCAACCACAGTGCTGTGGGTCTGGAGTCACATATAGGCCGGACCAGGTAAAGATGGCAGATTTCCTTCCCTAAATAAAATTGGTGAATAAGGTTGGGCTTTATGACGATTGGCTACGGTTGACATTGGAGCAGTCTGTAGTTTGGTTCCAGAATTTTATTAAATTCAAATGTCACCATCTACCTTCGTTGGGACTCGAGCTAGTCCATGGGTATTACCTCCAAGCCCCCACCTCCCCACCGTGACTCCAAACTGCTGCACTCCTACTTGTGCAGACAGCTCCCCTGCCCCCAACCACCCAACCTTGGGCTCCCCACTCACATCTCTGAGTGGTAGTGACAACTTTGAAGCCTTGAAATGGGATAGTGACAGCGTTTGAGAAGTGTTGATGTAGCAGGTTCCAGGGGTATAAGCTGACCGAATTGTTAAATTGTTGAAAATTATCAATGTCATAGATAAATAATTTTCTCAATAAGGAATTGAGAACAAAGATTATTAATTTAAAACTATTGCTGAGCTGTTCAGGAGAGGGGGACTGTTGTCTAAAATGTTTTAAATTCATTCACGGGATGTGGGTGACTCTGGTTGGCTCAACATATTGCCCATCGGGCAGTTAAGAATCAACTACGTTCCTGTGGGTCTGGAGTCACGTGTAAGTCACACCAGGTAAGGATGGCAACTTTCTTCTCTGAAGGATGTTAGTGACCCAGATGGCAGGATTTGGACCCAGGTCCCCAGAACATTTCATTGGTTCAGTGATCATACCATTAGGCTATTGCCTCCCCTTAAAGTGGAGAGGAATGAATGCGTGTTCTGGCCAGTGCCAGAAAATTGAATTGTCTAGCCATTGCAGTCTGACAAAAAGCAATGAGAACTCGTATGAAAATTGCAACACTGAAACTCCGAAGTAGAGCACTGGGATACCAAATGCTGGGAGAGTCAGCCTCTGTATTTTTTGTACCAGACTGTCCATTAACCTATTACCAGCATCAACCAAATGGAGAACTGGCCATTATCACAAAGGAAGTTAGTTTCAATGACGGACTAAATGAGACTAGAGATATGCAGGACATCAGAATCAGAGGAATACAGGTATCTCGGAGCGCTATGGGACAGGAGGTCATTGCTGAAATGGAGAATGAGCAGGACAGTGGAAGGGAATACACGGGGTTGGAGAATGTTAAAGTTTAAAAGAGGAGGAGTTGGGACAGAAGGCTGAGAGGAGATCTGATTGAGGTATTCAAAATCACGAGTGAGCTGGATGGGGTGAACTTTTTCTCACCCAAAAAAGAGACAAGGGGAGAGGGCATGGCTTTAACATAATTTGCAAACAAAGTAAGGTGTGGGTGTAGGTTTGCTCGCTGAGCTAGAAGGTTCATTTCCAGACGTTTTGTCACCCTACTAGATAACTTCTTCAGTGAACCTCCGGGCAAAGCACTGCTGATGTTTGCTGCTTTCTATTTATGTGTTTGGCTTTCTTTGGGTTGGTGATGTCATTTCCTGTAGTGATGTCATTTCCTGTTCCTTTTCTCAGGGGGTTGTAGATGGGGTCTAACTCAATGTGTTTGTTGATAGAGTTCTGGTTGGAATAGCTATACACACCTTAACGTATATTCAAAAAGAACGGATACCCAATGAACACAACCTCAACCTGAGCTACAAATCTTCTCAAAACTCACTAAAGTAAGGTGTTGTGAGACAAAAAAACTTTTCTGTTGGTAAGTAGTTAGTGTACAGAATGAGCCATGCAGAAATGTAGGGAAGACAGGTTCAACTGAGGCATTCAAGAGGGGCACTGGATGATTATTTGGATAGCAATGATGTTTGGGTATGTAGAGGTCGGTACAGGATAATCGAGCCAGTGCAGGCATGATGGAGCGAATGGCCTCTTTCTGCACTGTAATAATTCTGTGATTCTGTGAAAGATTGCAGTGTTTCTTGATCAAGAATGTACTTAAGATCAATAAGGGAACCCATGACAATGACATCTGCCAAAGAACTGAAACTTGCTGCATGGTCTACTGGGGAAGAAAGTCATGGTCTGCAATGGAAACCATGTACAGCAGACACCAGAAATGGCTCGACAAATATCACTCCCATTGATGACGATGCAAAATCCTGCAAAGGCACTGGCTTGAGAGATTCTCCAATGTCAGAGACCTCTCCCTGACCAATGTTCCTAAGGCACTTATTACAATCAGACAGCAGTGTTGGGTAGACATCGTTGACCATGTGCCTGACACAAGGCCCACACAACAGGCTGTCTACTCTGAGCTATGTTATGACAAGCGGTTACCAAGAGGGCAGAGGAAGTGCCTCAAGGACATCCTCAAAATTTCCCTGGAAACATGCAACATCCCCAGCAACTGGCGGGAATCACTGCTCCGACTGGAAGGGGGTGAACCACTTTGAGCGGCTCAGACAGCCTGGATGGAGGCCAAGTGCAAACAGCGGAAGGAGCATGTGATAGCCCTGGAATCCCACCCACCCACTTCAGCAAGCAGCCCTCCAATCTGCCTGTAGCAGGGTTTGTGGGACTCGACACCTTAGGATCCATAACTCCAGGGTGGAGGAAGGTCATCCTCAATCCTGGGGGTCTGCATGGGAAAACGATGACGGCTTGGTGCGAGATTTGGATGGTTTTGAGTTTAGAGAGGGTGGAAGATGGAGGTCCGGTCAAGAGTGTGTTGATCCTTGGATTATGGAGACTACCACAGGTTTAGAAAACTGTCAGTGACAGGCCTATTCAAAAGAGAGGGAGGCAAAGATTGGCATCACATCTATTATTGAAAATATTTTGGAATCAATTATTAAGGAAGTAATAACAGCATATATGGAAAATCATAATCTAGCCAAAGAGTCAGCATGGTTTGATGAAAAGAAACTTGTACCTGACAAAAGATTAAGTCATAAGGTAAGAGCCCACCGTGTTGGAGGTGGGTTATTGGCATGGATAGAGAATTGGTGCATGGGCAAGATTCTGGGTAATCCAAGATGGAGGAACGGGAAAAATTTCTGGCTGTAAGAGCTGCTGATTTTTTGAGGTATTTTAGGTGCTGGAGGTGATTTCTCGTATTCCAGGAACAGCAGTTACTGTTTCATATGCTGTTGCATTGTTTTGGAACTTTTGAAAAAAAAGTCTAAACAGCAGCAGTTTTAAAAGGGGAGAAGAAGAGACAAAGGAAGCACATGGTGAGGTCAGTGCAGGAGAGAGAGAGAGAGAACCTGCACTGTTACCGCCTTTGCTGTTTGAATTCGTGTATCACTGGACATTGTGCATCTGGGAAAATTATCAAACAGTGAAATTCACAACTAATCTTGGAGGATGGAATGAGTTGCCAGAGGAAGTGGTGGAGGCTGGTACAATTGCAACATTTAAGAGGCATTTGGATGGGGAGATGAATAGGAAGGGTTTGGGGGGATATGGGCCGGGTGCTGGCAGGTGGGACTAGATTGGGTTGGGATATCTGTTCGGCATGGACGGGTTGGACCGAAGGGTCTGTACATCTCTATGACTCTATGAGCAACAGGGGTGGTTTTCTTCAGGTTGCCATCCTGTGACCATTTGGTTTCTACAGGGATCAGCCCTCTAGCCACAACGGTTTACAATATATATTGTATTACGAGAACGAGGGTAGGTCCGATCAAGGACAGTAGTGGGAGACTGTGTATTGAGTCGGAAGAGATAGGAGAGGTCTTGAATGAGTACTTTTCTTCAGTATTTACGAATGAGAGGGACCGTATTGTTGAAGAGGAGAGTGTGAAACGGACTGGTAAGCTAGAGGCGATACTTGTTAGGAAGGAAGATGTGTTGAACATTTTGAACAACTTGAGGATAGACAAGTCCCCCGGGCCTGACGGGATATATCCTAGGATTATGTGGGAAACAAGAGAGGAAATTGCAGTACCGTTGACAATGATCTTTCAATCTTCACTGTCAACGGGGGTGGTACCAGAGGACTGGAGAGT
>NC_057710.1:9293251-9299540 GCF_004010195.1 Chiloscyllium plagiosum
GGTGGTGTGGATGAGCAGAGGGATCTTGGTGTCCATGTACACAGATCTTTGAAAGTTGCCACCCAGGTAAATAGTGCGGTGAGGAAGGCATATGGCGTACTGGCTTTTATTGGTAGAGGAATTGAGTTCCGGAGTCGTGAAGTGATGTTGCAGCTGTACAGGACTTTGGTTAGGCCACAGTTGGAGTACTGTGTGCAGTTCTGGTCGCCTCACTTTAGGAAAGGTGTGGAAGCTTTGGAGAGGGTGCAGAGAAGATTTACCAGGATGTTGCCTGGAATGGAGAATAGGTCGTACGAGGATAGGTTGAGAGTGCTAGGCCTTTTCTCATTGGAACGGCGAAGGATGAGGGGTGACTTGATAGAGGTTTATAAGATGATCAGAGGAATAGATTAGAGTAGACAGTCAGAAACTTTTTCCCCGGGTACAACAGAGTGTTACAAGGGGACATAAATTTAAGGTGAAGGGTGGAAGGTATAGGGGGGATGTCAGGGGTGGGTTCTTTACCCAGAGAGTGGTGGGGGCATGGAATGCACTGCCTATGAGAGTGGTAGAGTCAGAATCTTTGGTGACCTTTAAGCGGCAATTGGATAGGTACATGGATGGGTGCTTAAGCTAGGACAAATGTTCGGCACAACATCGTGGGCCGAAGGCCCTGTGCTGTGCTGTATTGTTCTATGTTCTATGTTAATGTTTGGAAAGAAGGAAGTGCAAACAACACAAAATAAGTGGGAAGGCAAGTTGTAAATGGGATTAAAAACAGTTCATTGAGAGATATATTGATATGTTAAGTAAGTATATAGGAGCTGGGAGGTCATGTTGCGCTTGTACAGTCATTGGTTAGACCATCTTTGGAATATTGCATACAATTTTGGTCTCCCTGCTACAGAAGGTGTGGCCAGACGGGCTGCCTAAAAATGATGGATTACGGAAATGGGCAATAATAAGGATCGGTGCAGGGTTCTCTACTTTTTGTCATTTATATAAATGATTTGGATGTGAGCATAAGGTACAGTTACTAAGTTTGCAGATGACCCCAAAATTGGAGGTGTAGTGGACGGCAAAGAAAGTTACCTCAGATTACAGCGAGATCTTGACCAGATGGGCCAATGGGGTGAGAAGGGGCAGATGGAGTTTAATTTAGATAAATGCGTGGTGCTGCATTTTGGGAAAGCAAATCTTAGCAGGACTTATACACTTAATGGTAAGGTCCTAGGGAGTGTTGCTGAACAAATAGCTCCTTGAAAGTGGAGTCGCAGGTAGATAGGATAGTGAAGAAGGTGTTTGGTATGCTTTCTTTTATTGGTCAGAGTATTGAGTACAGAAGTTGGGAGGTCATGCTGCAGCTGTACGGGACATTGGTTAGGCCAGTGTTGGAGTATTGTGTGCAATTCTGGTCTCCTTCCTATCGGAAAGATGTTGTGAAACTTGAAAGGGTTCAGAAAAGATCTACAAGGATGTTGCCTGGGTTGGAGAATTTGAGCAATAGAGAGAGGCTGACCAGGTTGGAGCTATTTGCCCTGGAGCACCGGAGGCTGAGGGGTGACCATATAGAGGTTTATAAAATCATGAGGGGCATGGATAGGATAAATAGACAGTCTTTTCCCTGGGGTTGGTGAGTCCAGAACTAGAGGGCATAGGTTTAGGATGAGAGGGGAAAGATATAAAAGATATCTAAGAGGCTACTTTTTCGCACAGAGGATGGTACATGTATGGAATGAACTGCCAGAGGAAGTGGTGGAGGCTGGTGCAATTGCAACATTTAAGAGGCATTTGGATGGGTATATGAATAGGAAGGATTTGGAGGGATATGGGCCGGATGCTGGCAGGTGGGACGAGATTGGGTTGGGATAGCTGGTTGGCATGGACGGGTTGGACCGAAGTTTCGTCTTCCGTGCTGTATATCTCTGACTATGACTCTATAACTGAGGCATGCTGAGAAATTGAGACAAGCCTTGACCAAAGTGACTGTGCTAATGAACATGCTGCAGAATCCAGACAGGCTATAGCTACAGATGTACAGTATGTAATTGACCCAGAAGCTGCAGACAGTACAATATGCACTCTAATTGGAATTGAATATAATCAGACTAAATGCGATCTCCAGGATAATCGAACCTCGGGTTGTTTACCAGACCCGGCGAGGGGGATGGGCTCACACCCTTATTTGGAAAGGGCTACCTAACCTCCGTGCTCCCAACACCACCAGGAATGGATGCCCAAGGACCACACTGCCATCGAAACATTCCACACCTGGTTGGGCCTATCAATCAAGGTAATCAAGCCCTGCTGTCTATGTTGGAGGACATTAAAGATCCTCCCAAAAGAGCTGGAACAACTGCTAAGTATAAGAATCGTCGCAACACCATCCTCAGGAGCAGTACGTCGAGAGCAATCACTGCGTGAAGAAGATAGCCCAGGACCACTGGGAGAAGACGATGAGACAGTCATTGCCACGTGGATCAAGTCCACAATGTAGTGTGGTGGGATATGCTCATCCAGAGGTAAGTTAAAGCACGAGATAGTTGATTAGATTTATAGTATAAATTATTGGTTTATTGTATATATTGTTATAGTATTAATTGTGTTAAATATTATTGTTTATTAAGAGTTGACTCCGTTTCTTTGCTCGATATGAGTTAAACACACTGTGTGACAGGTGCAACAGAAGGATGTTATGAAATTTGAAAGGGTGCAGAAAAGATTTACAAGGATGTTTGTGCTAAGGGAGAGGCTGAGTTTATCTTCTCTGAAGCATCAGAGGCTGAGGGGTGACCTCACAGAAGTTTACAAAGTTGTGAGGGGCATGGATAGGGTGGAGTCAAGGTCTTTTCCCTGGGGTGGGGGGGGGAGTCCAAAACTAGAGGGCATAGGTTTCAGGTGAGGGAGGAAAGATTTGAAAGGGACCTAAAGGACGACCTTTTAATGCAGAGGGTGGTGTGTGTATGGGATGAGCTGCCAGATGAAGTTGTGGAGGCTAGTACAATTACAACATGTAAATGGTTAAATGATTAAGAAGGATTTAGAGGAATATGGGCCAAATGCTGGCAATTGGAACTGGATTAATTGAGGAAATCTGGTCAGCATGGATGAGTTGGAGCAAAGGGTCTGTTTGCATGCTGTACATCTCAAAGTGGACAAAAGTTGGCAAATGGAGTATGTTGGGAAAGTGTGAATTTTTCATGTGGGAGCGAGAACCAAAAGAATAGAATATTATTTAAATAAGGAAAAGGTGTAGAAAGCTGCAAAAAAATGGGGGTTACTTGTACATGAAACATGGGAAGATAGCCCACAGGTGCACTAGGTTATCAGGAAGACTAATGTGGAATGTTAGCCCTTATTTTAAGGGGGTTGGAAGTACAAGCGTAGGGAAGTCTCACTGCAACTGTGCAAGGTGCTAGGGAGACCAGCTCTGGAGTACTCTGAACAGTTCTCTCCTTATCTCAGGAAATGCATTATTTTATTGGAGGGAGTTGACCGAAGATTCACTAGGATGATCCCTAGTAGGCAGGGTTTGTCCAATGAGCTAAGATTAAACCATTTGAGACAATACTGACTGGGGTTTAGAAGAATCAGAGGTGATCTCATTAAAATATAACGGATTCTGAAGGAGTTTAACAGGGTGAATGCTTCCCCTCCCCCTGGGAGAGTCTAGGACCAGGTAGCATAGTCTCAGAATAAAGGTACATCAGTTAAGGTGAAGATAAGGAATAATTTCTATTCTTTACAGGGTTCTAAGCATTTGGAATTCCTTGTCATAGCTGTGGAGGCAAAGTCCTTATTTATATTTAGGGCTGCGATAGATTTTGATCAGTAGGGAAACCTAGGGTAAGGGGGAACAGACAGGAAAGTGGATGTGAGCAATATCGGATTAGACATGATCCTACTGAAAGGCAGAGCAGGCTCGAGGGGGCCAGATTATTCCAATTTCTCATGGTCTTTTGGAATAGTCCAGCCTCAAGGTAACAAAGAGCTGGATGAGGATTGTGGAGCGAGAAGATCTTGAAGCTGAGTTGGTATGGTACTGTGCCACAGAGGTAGGATCACATGGTCTTGATGTTGGAGAATGACTGAATAATGTAGGAATCTCAGCCCTAGTTTGAGTCATTGTCATTGAGTCATAGAGTCCTACAGCACAGAGACAGGCCTTTTGATCCTAACTGGTTCATAGCGACCAAAATGTCCATCAACGCTAACCTCATTTCTCTACACTTGGCCCATATTCTTCTCCACCCTGGAGGCTTCCTGCCTCCATTCCTGATGAAGGGCTTTTGCCCAAAACGTCAATTTTCCTGCTCCTTGGATGCTGCCTGACCTGCTGTGCTTTTTCAGCACCACTCTGATCTAAACCCATATTCTTCTCAACCTTTCCTCTCTGTTGTATTGATGAATGATCTGTGACAATGATCAGGGAGGGCAAGTCTCCACATTCTTAAGTTCTACTGACTGACGGAGGCCTAGGAATATCCTGAGATTGAGGAAAGAGGGGAAGGTACATCAGCGGATGCTCACACTGCATGTCCCAATCCAACAAAGGTTAATCGGTATTGTAATATATTGGAAGGAGCTTTGAGCTGAGAGGTGATTGTTTGAAAGTTTCTACACTGTCCACTAGATGGAGCAACTGAACCAGGATTTGGTTCTCCTTGGGCAGAGAGTGACTATAACCACAGAGTTAAACAGAATCTCTGCCACAAACACCCATTCAGTTTAAATTCATAATCGCAAGCTGCAGTTTTGAGGAACTTGTGATGTTCTAATCAAATATACAAGTTGAATAATCTCCAAGGTTTCTAAGGTTTTTGGGTGAGGTGTCAGCTCAAGATGTCCTCAGCTGAATGTGAATGATTTCAGGGCAAGTTTTGATGAAGAACTGTGAATGTGTCAATGTTTATTGCCAACAAATGTGCCCTGGCCTATGTTTATCTTCCTCCGGCATTACCGAAGCATTTCTGTACTGCCTCTGTGAAAACAATGTAGTCTTCCCATATCCGATGTGCTTTCTCAACCTTTCTAGCGTTTTTCCCCTCTCCCCCAACACCACCACTCAAACAGATGGAGCCGTCAATTATGTCTGGGGACTCTGTTCTCCAAAACCTCTACCCTCCCTTCCTTCCAAAAAGCAGGAATGAGTACTCCTTATCCTCACCCTTGGAATTTGAAAGTGGACTCGCAGGTAGGATAGTGAAGAAGGCATTTGGTATGCTTTCCTTTACTGGTCAGAGTATTGACTATAGGAGTTGGGAAGCCATGTTGCTGTACAAGACCTTGGTTAGGCCACTTTAGAATACTGCATTCAATTCTGATCTAGCTGCTACAGGAAGGATGTTGTAAAGCTTGAAAGGGTTCAGAAAAGATTTGCAAGGATGTTGTTCAGGGTTGGAGAGTTTGAGCTACATGGAAGGGCTGAGTAGCCTGGGGCTGTTCTCCCTGGAACGTCGGAGGCTGAGGGGTGACTTTATAGAGATTTTTAAAATCATGAGTGGCGTGGATCGGATCAATAGACAAGTTCTTTTCCCCAGGGTAAGGAAGTCCTAAACTTGAGGGCATAGTTTGAAGGCAAGAGGGGAAAGATTTAAAAAGGACATAAGGGGCAACTTTCTCATGCAGGAGGTGGTGCGTGTATGGAATGAGCTGATTGAGGAAGTGGTGGAGGCTGGTACAGTTACAACATTTAAAAGGCACCTGGATAGGTATATGAATGTGAAAGGTTTAGACGGGTATGGGTCAAGTGCTAGCAAATGGGACTAGATTAATTTAGGATATCTGATCAGCATGGACGAGTTAGACTGAAGGGTCTGTTTCTGTACTATACATCTCTGTGACGCTGCCAGGCCTGCTGGGCTTCTCCGGCAAATTTCTGTTTTCCAGCATCTGCAGTTCTTTGTTTTGCTTTGGAGTGTTGTCAGATCAGGAGAAAGTGAGGTCTGCAGATGCTGGAGATCAAAGTTGAAACTTTATTGCTGGAACAGCACAGCAGGTCAGGCAGCATCCAGGGAACAGGAGATTCGACGTTTCGGGCACAGGCCCTTCTTCAGGAATGAGCAGAGAGTGTTCAGCAGGAGAAGATAAAAGGTAGGGAGGAGGGACTTGGAGGAGGGGAGTTGGCAGAGGAGATGACCTGGGGTGTGCAGTGAGAGAGGGACTCACTGAAATCTTTGTAGAGAGAGGCAGAGAGCTTCTTCAAGGAAGGCATCCTTGTAAGAGGATTCGCAGTAGGTTGAAATCTTCGAGGAGAAAGTGAGATCTGCAGATGCTGGAGATCAAAGTTGAAACTTTATTGCTGGAAAAG
>NC_057710.1:9302209-9336345 GCF_004010195.1 Chiloscyllium plagiosum
GTTAGGCGTGGTGACGGAACGCGGCGGGGGGGCGGAGACACATGCGGCGATGTGGTCCAAATGTAGGTTGCTGACGTCACTGGGGGCGGAAGTAGCTGCGGCGACCACGGAGGCAGAGTTCTTCCCCATAGCCGCGGAGGTCGCCAGTCTGTTGGTGATTGTCTTCATGATGATCGCAGAGCAGGTTGTCTGTGCGGCGATCCCGGAGGCGGTTGTTTGGGCCGCGATCATAAAGGTTGCGAGGTCGGTGGGGGCGGGAGTGACGTCATCGGATCGCAGAGCAGGTTGTCTGTGCGGCGATCCCGGAGGCGGTTGTTTGGGCCGCGATCATAAAGGTTGCGAGGTCGGTGGGGGCGGAAGTGACGTCATCGTCGGCGGCGTCTGCCACAATCCCATTAAATGGCAGAGAAGACTTGATGGGCTGAATGGCCTACTTCAGCTCCTATATCTTACAGGCATTGTGAGATGGAGGATGGACACGGGATGAATTTGCCAACCATACATTTCACCGTCTCTGGGGTTATCCTGCATTGCTCCCATTTGATTATGCTATTGGTGGCTGTTTCATTAACATGTATACAAGCCCTTCCAATATTATTTTTCATTCATTGATGGGAGACAGTCATTGCTGGTTCAGCCATCATTTATTGCCCATCCCTAGTTGCCCATCCCTAGTTGCCCCTTGTGAAGGTGGGCGTGAGCTGCCTTGAAGAACCACTGTAGTCTACCTGCTGTAGGTTGATCCACAATGCCCTTTAGAGAGGAATTCCAGGATTTTGACCCAGTGATAGTGAAGGAATGGCGATATATTTCCAAGTCAGGATGTGTGTGGCTTGGAGGGGAATTTGGAGGTGGTGGTGTTCCTATAGAATTCCCTCCCTAAACAAATCCCTCCCCACCCCTCTCACACTTCTTTTAGGCAGTCCCTAAAACCCCTTAAATCAAGAATTGGTAAACTCTGTAAACAACTCTGTCTTTGGCTTGTCTGACTCTGTAAAGTACCCCATGTTGGAAGTTGTTCTTTCTGGTGTGTTTGAATCATAAAGCCATAGAGCTGTACAGCACAGAAATAGACCCTTCAGTCAAATTTGTCCATGCCTTCCAGATATCCTAACATAACCTAGTCCCATTTGCCAGCACTTGGCGCACATCCCTCTAAACCCGTCCTATTCATATACCCATCCAGATGCCTTTTAAATGTTATAATCGTACCAACCTCCACCACTTCCTCTGGCAGTTCATTCCATACACGTACCACCCTCTGTGTGAAAAGGTTGCCCCTTAGGTCCCTTTTATATCTTTCTCCTCTCAACCTAAACCTATGCCCTCTAGTTCTGGATTCCCCCACCCCAGGGAAAAGACCTTGCCTATTTACCCTATCCATTCCCCTCATGATTTTATAAACCTCTATAAGGTCATTCCTCAGCCTCCAAAGCTGCAGGGAAAATAACCCCAGTCTATTCACCCTCTCCCTGTAGCTCAAACCCTCCATCCCTGGCAACATTCTTGTAAATCTTTTCTGAACCCTTTCAAGTTTCACAACATTTTTTCGATAGGAAGGAGACCAGAATTGAATGTTGGGTGGGGTCATGCCTTGGCTCCCATGTGAATCCCTCCCCTTCCTTCATGGTTCAGTCCACATCCCAAATGGATGCCTAGAAGTAGTTATGCCCAAAGGTGTCAGAAAGGCTAGTTTCCTGGACCTGCTGTTCCTGGAAAAGCCACACAGTGTCACTGTTGAACTGCAAATGGCCTTTTTTGCCTCCCCCCCCCATTCCCCACCCGTCCCCACCACTACAATTCTTCCACACACTCCACTTTGTATTGTTAAAAAAACTCCCCAGCAAGGTAAACTGCTCACTCGAGGTAAAAACACAAGGACTATTAATGAAAATATGTAACTGAGAAAGACCCATTCCATCAAATCTTTCATCAAAGATTTATTTGTTTGCACATTGGCATTTCTTGCATACACCTCGATGGACACAAAATCGAGGTACAGACATAGAGATAAAAGGCCTTGAACCCATCAAGTCTGTGCTGGTCAAAAGTGGCCAACTAATTACATGTTTCGGCATTCGACACAGCCTTGTATGCCCTGGCATCATAAGTGCACATTTAAATACTTAGAATCGTAGAATTGCTACAGTGTGGAAACAGGCCCTTCAAGTGACCTTCTGAAGAGTAACCCATCCAGACCCATTCTCCTACCCTATTATCCTATGTTTTCCCCTGACTAATGCATCTAACCTACACATACCAGAGCCCTATGGGCAATTTTAGCATGGCCCAAATCACACTAACCTTCAGAGCTTCGGATTGTGGGAGGAAACTGGAGCACCCGGAGGAATCCCATGCAGATACAAGGAGAATGTGCAAATTCCACAGTTTCCTGAGGGTGGAATCGAACCTGGATCCCTGGCAGCAGCATGAGCCGCCATGCCACCTCCTCCTTCAATGTTATGAGGGTTTCTGTCTCTCCACCCTTAGGGGCAGTGAATTCCAGATTTCCACCATCCTCTGGGTGTAAAACTGTTTCTTACAATCCCTTTAAACCTCCTGCCTCTTTTTTTTTTCCTCAGATGGTTTGGCAAAATGTATCTTTTTCTGCGCAATGTTATTTATTAATGCCCTCCTTGTTCACTCGGTCTCTGGATAAGTCAATGTTCCACTGTGAACCAGAATTCTGCCTGAGTTTGAGGTTTTCCATACATTGTGTGAAGGCACGGCGTCAGCTCCACCAACTGTCTCCTGGGTGCCAGTGATGTGACCTTGGTTGATGTTTCATTCCTGAAAAGGTAAGCAAAAATTTCTGGAAATACTCCCAACGAGTTCGGAGGACTGAGGGAAAAGCAGACGTTTCAGATCGATGACCTTTCGTTAGACTTGGAAAACAGTGAAACAGCAACAGGCTGTGAGCAAGTGCAGAGAAGAGGAAAGAGGGCAGAGCATAGGGACACAAGAACGAGGAGCAGGTATAGGCCATCTGACCCCTCGAGCCTGCTCCACCATTCAATAAGGTCATGGCTGACCTTTTCATGGACTCAGCTCCACTTACCTGCCCGCTCAGCATGACCCTTAATTGTGCTGCTCATAATGTGATCTCCTCTATGTTAGGGAAAAACGAGGAGCAGGTATAGGCCATCTGACCCCTCGAGCCTGCTCCACCATTCAATAAAGTCATGGCTGACTTTTTCATGGACTCAGCTCCACTTACCCGCCCGCTCACCATAACCCTTAATTGTGCTGCTCATAATGTGATCTCCTCTATGTTAGGGAAACAAAGTATAAACTGCGTGACTGCTTCACAGAACAGCTATGTTCTGCCCTCAAAGGAGACCCTGAGCTTCCAGTTGTCTGCCACTTTAACACACCACCCTATTTTCTGGCCAACATCTGTGTCCCAGTCTTGTGGCAGTGCTCCAGTGAAGTTCAGCGTAAGCTGGTAGAACAGCACCCTATTTTCCACCTGGGGACCCTGCAGCCCTCTAGACTCAATATTAAGTTTAACTTTCGGGCCTGAACTCCCCCCATGTCCTAGCCCCCTGCCACACACTCCAGGCCTTGTTATCAGATACTCTGCTATTACACACCACCCATTGTTAGCCACTAACCATCTCCATTAACAGCTATTCACCCTTGCCAGATCGTTATTGACTTCTCTGTTTGGTCCAACTTTTCTTCTCTCTCTTTGGGCTATATCTCCACCTATCATTTGCTCCTTAAGCCCCCTCCCCACCTTATCTTCTGTATATAAATTGACATTTTCCTAGCTACCATCAGTTCCGAGGGAGGATCTCTGGACCTGAAGCGTTAACTCTGATTTCTCTTCACAGATGCTGTTAATCCTGCTGAGCTTTTCCAGCAACTTCGTTTGTCATTTATAACCCTTAATTCCTTTACTGTTCAAAATTATACCTATCTTTCCCTTAAAAACATTCAACAAGATAACCTCAACTGCTTCACTAGAATCCCTGCAGTGTGGAAACAGGCCCTTTGGCCCAACAAGTCCACACCAACTCTCCAAAGAGTAACCCAACCAGACCCATTCCCCGAACCTATTACTCTACATTTACCCCTAACTAATGCACCTAACCTGCATATCCCTGAACACTCTGGGCAATTTAACATGGCCAATTCACTTAACTTGCACATCTTTGAACTGTGGGAGGAAACCGGAGCACCCAGACGAAACCCACGCAGACACGGGGAGAATGTGCAAATTCTACACACACAGTCGCCCAAGGTTAGAATATTCTCTGGTCCCTGGCACTGTGATTTCCGCTGGGCAGGGATTTCTGCAGATTCACAACCCTTTGGGTGAAGCAGTTCCTCCTCAACTCAGTCCTAAATCTGCTCCCCTTTAATTTGAGGCTATGCCCCCTAGTTCTAGTTTCACCCACCAGCAGAACACAAGGGAAGGTCGGGGTGGAAGGCAGGGAGATCCCAGCTGTGTTTTTAGGTTGGTGTCTCTCAACTCCTCCCTCTGTCAGAGGAAATGGTCTCTCTTTGTTTCCATCTTAAGATAAATAAAATCATTCACTTTGGGTTCCCTGCCTTTAGATAGTGTCGTATACAACCTTAGGATGTTCCATAATGCTTTACAGATGATGGAGAAGTTGTGGAGTGCAGCTACTGTTGTCATGTAGGGAGCTCAGCAACAGCCCAGGATGTGAAGGTTTCCGGAACTACTTTCTGGTAAGGACAATGTGAAGGAGGGTGTTTGGTTGAGGGGTTGATCCTGCTCAGGATACCCAGGAGATCCCTCGCCTGCTCTTCTTCAAAAAAGACCAAGGGGTCTTTTCCACCTGCCTGGGTCAGCAAGGAAAAGGCTTTGTGTAAACAACTCATCCAAACAGTGCAGCACTCCCTCAGGGCAGCATTATTCTACATTTTGTGATATCCAGCATGTTCTCCCTCAGCATTTAGCATGGTACCCACTGAGCCATAATCACCGGCTGATTCAGTTAAAATAAAAGCAATATGGAACAACGGATGGTTCAGATACTGAGGCTCAGGTCAAGAGTAAGAAGGAAGCATAAGTTAGGTGTAGACAACTGGAATAGAGTGAATCTCTTGAAGGGTATGAGGTATGTATGGCATTCTTAAAAGGGACGCCAGGAGGATCAAAAGGGGATATGAGATAGTCTTAGCAGATAAGGTTAAGGATAATCGAAAGAGATTCTGCAAGGACATTAGGAACAACTAGGCAGAGAACAGGGCCTCTTAAAGATCAACAAGATCATTTGTGCATTGAACCACAGGAGATCAGAGGAATACTTGACAAATATTTTGCTTTAGTGTTTACTGTGGAGAAAGAAATGGTGGCTAAAGAACTCTGGGGAAATAAGTTTGGATGTCTCAAAATTATAGAAGAGGTGCAGGAGGTCTTAAAAAACATAAAGGCAGATAAGTCTCTGGGATCTCATCAAGTGTATCCCAGGACATTGTGGGAAGCTAGGGAAGAAATTGCAGGATCCCTTGCAGAGATATTTGGATCATCTACAGCCATGGGTGAGGTGCTGGAGGACAGAAGGGTGGCTAATGTTGTGTCTTTATTTAAGAAAGGAAAAACCTGGAAACTATAAACCTGGGATCCTAAGCCTCTCATTAGTGGTGGATAAATTGTAGACATAGGATTTACATGCATTTGGAGAGGTAAGGAATGGTTAAGGATAGTCAGCATAGCTGTGCATGGGAAATTGTGGCCCATTGAAGACAGAGTAGATGGAAAGTATTCAGTCTGGAGCTCAGTGCCAGTGGTGTTCCACAGGGATTGGTTCTGGGACCTCTGCTCTCTGTGATTTTTATAAATGACTTGGATCAGGAAGTGGAAGGGTGGGATGCTAAGTTTGCTGATGACATGAAGTTTGGTGGGGTGGTTGATAGTGTGAAGAGCTGTTGTAGGTTGCAACAAGACATTGACAGGATGCAGAGCTGGACTGAGAAGGAGTGCAACCGAGAAAAGTGGGAAGAGGTTTATTTTGGAAGATTGAATTTAAATGCTGAATACAGGGTTAAAGTCAGGATTCTTGGTGGTGTGGAGGGACAGAGGGGTCTTAGGGTCCACGTCCATAGATCCCTCAAAGTTGCCACCCAAGTTGATAGGGTTGTTAAGAAGGCGTATGGTGTGTTGGCGTTCATTATCAGGGGGATTGAGTTTAAGAGCCACGAGGTTATGCTGCAGCTCTATAGAGCTCTGATTAGACCACATTTGGAATATTGTGTTCAGTTCTGGTCGCCTCATTAAAGGAAAGATGCGGAAGCTTTAGCAAGGATGCAGAGGAGATTTCCCAGAATGCTGCCTGGACTGGAGGGCATGTCTTATGAAGAAAGGTTGAGGGAGCTAGGGCTTTTCTCATTGGAGCAAAGAAGGATGGGAAGTGACTTGCTAGATGTGTACAAGATGATGAGAGGCAGAGATAGAGAGGATAGTCAGAGAGTTTTTCCCAGGGTGGAAATGGCTATCACGAGGGGACATAATTTTAAGGTGACTGGAGAAAGATTTATGGGACATGTCAGAGGTAGGTTCTTTACACAGAGAGCGGTAGGTGTGTGGAATGTACTGCCAGCAATGGTAGTAGAGTCTGAGACATTAAGGACATATAAGCGACTCTTAGATTGGCACATGGATGATAGTAAAATATAGGGTATGGGGTTAGTCTGATCTTAGAGTAGGATAAAAGGTTTCAGGTTTTTCTTTGAGGATATAACCAAAAAGATTGAGGGCAGAGCAATAAACATTGCCTATATGGACTTTAGTAAAGCTTTTGACAAGGGTTCGCATGGTAGACTGGTTAGTAAAATTAGATTCATGGAGAGCTTGCCAATTGGATAGAAAATTGGCTTGACTGGAGGAGACAGAGGGTTGTTTCTTGGACTGGAGTCTGTGACCAGCAGGTGTTCCACAGGGATTGGTGCTGTGTCCACTTTTGTTCTTCATTCATAAAAACAATCCTATACAATGATAAGACAGCAACAATGATCCCCATGAGAAGCGAGAGTGACAGTGCAGTTGTTATGGGGTTCTTTAACTTTCCCAATATTGACTGGGAATATTATAGTTCAAGTACTTTAGGTGGGTCAGTTTTTGCCCAATATGTGCAGGAAGATTTCCTGATACAGTATGTAGACAGGCCAACAAGGGGCAAGGCTGCTTTAGGTTTGGTACTGGGTAATAAACCCAGCCAGGTTTGGAGGTAGGTGAGTACTTTGGTGATAGTCACCACAATTCAGTTATATTTTCTTTAGTGATGGAAAGGGATAGGTATATATCGCAGGGCAAAAGCTATAGCTGAGGGAATGACAATTACGATGTAATTAGGCAGGATTTAGGATGCATAGGATTGGGCAGAAAACTGCAGGGGATGGGCATAGTTGAAATGTGGAGCTTATTCAAGGAACAGCTGCTGTGTGTCCTTGATAAGTATGTACCTGTCAGTCAGGGAGGAAGTTGTCGAGCGTGGGAGCCATGGTCTACTCAAGAAGTTGAATGTCTTGTCAAGAGGAAGAAGAAGGCTTATGTTAGGATGAGATGTGAAGGCTCAGTTAGGGTACTTGAGTTACAAGTTAGACAGGAAAGACCCAAAGAGAGCACTAAGAGGAACCAGGAGGGACATGAGAAGTCATTGACAGATAGGATCAAGGAAAATCCTAAGGCTTTCTGTCGGTATATCAGGAATAAAAGAATGACTAGAGTAAGATTAGGGCCATTCAAGCATAGTAGTGGGAGGTTGTGCATGGAGTCAGAGGAGATGTGGAAGTGCTAAATGAATATTTTTCGTCAGTATTCAGACTAGAGAAAGACAACGTGGTCGAGGAGAATACGAGATACAGGCTACTAGACAAGATGGGATGGAGGTGCATAAGGAGGAGGTGTTAGCAATTCTGGAAAATGTAAAAATAGGTAAATCCCCTGAGTCGGATAGGATTTATCCTAGGATTCTCTGGGAGGCCAAAGATTGTAGAGCCTTTGGCTTTGATCTTTATGTTGTCATTGTCTACAGGAATAGTGCCAGAAGACTGGAGGATAGCAAATGTTGTTCCATTGTTCAAGAAGGGAGTAGAGACAACCCTGGTAATTAGAGACCTGTGAGCCTTACTTCAGTTGTGGGTAAAGTGTTGGAAAAGGTTATGAAAGGATTTATAATCCTCTACAAAGGAATAAATTGATTAGGGATAGTCAACACGGTTTTGTGAAGGGTAGGACATGTCTCACAAACCTTATTGAGTTCCTTGAGAAGTTGACCACACAAGTGGATGAGGATAAAGCAGTTGATGTGGTGTATATGGTTTTCAATAAAGTATTTGATAAGGTTCTCCATGGTAGGCCATTGCACAAAATACGGAGGCATGGGATTGAGGATCATTTAGTGGTTTGGATCAGAAAGAAGACAGAGGGTGATGGTTGATGTGAAATATTCATCCTGGAGTTCAGTTACTAGTGGTGTACCGCAAGGATCTGTTTTGGGTCCATTGTCTGAAAGGTAGAAGACAGAGGGTGGTGGTGGAGGGTTGTTTTTCAGACTGGAGGCCTGTGACCAGGGGAGTGCCACAAGGATCGATGCTGGATCCTCTACTTTTTGTCATTTACATAAATGATTTGGATGTGAGCATGAGCGGATGATGCCAAAATTGGAGGTGTAGTGGACAGCAAAGAAGGTTACCTCCGATTACAACAGGATCTTGACCTGATGAGCCAATGCGCTGAGGAGTGGCAGATGGAGTGTAATTTTGATAAATGTAATGCATTTTGGGAAAGCTAATCTTAGCAGGATGTACACACTTAATGGAAGGGTCCTAGGGAGTGTTGCTGAACAAAGAGACCTTGGAGTGCAGGTTCATAGCTCCTTGAAAGTGGAGTCACAGGTAGATAGGATAGTGAAGAAGGCATTTGGTATGCTTTCCTTCATTGGTCAGAATATTGAGTGCAGGCATTGGGAGTTATGTTGCGGCTGTACAGGACATTGGTTAGGCCACTTTTGGAATGTTGCGCGCGATTTCAGTCTCCTTCCTATCAGAAGGGTGTTGTGAAACTTGAAAGAGTTGAAAAGATTTACAAGGATGTTGGCAGGGTTGGAGGATTTGAGCTATAGGAAGAGGTTGAATAGGCTAGGGCTGTTTTCCCTGGAGTGTCAGCGGCTGAGGGGTGACTTTATAGAGGTTTATAAAATCATGAGGGGCATGGATAGTGATAAATAGGCAAGCTCTTTTCTGTGAGGTGGGGGAGTCCAGAACTAGAGGGTGAAGGTTTAAGATCAGGGGGGTAAGATATAAAAGAGACCTAAGGGGCAACTTTTTCACACAGAGGGTAGTGCGTGTATGGAATGAGCTGCCAGAGGAAGTGGTGGAGGCTGGTACAATTGCAACATTTAAAAGGCATCTGGATGGGTATATGAATAGGAAAGGTTTGGAGGGTTAGGGCCAGGTCCTGGCAGGTGGGACTAGATTGGGTTGAGATATCTGGTCGGCATGGACGAGTTGGACCAAAGGGTTGGTTACTGTGCTGTACATCTCTATAACTCTATGACTCAATGTTGTTTTATAAATGACCTGGATGAGGGTATAGAAGGATGGATTAGTAAATTTGCGGATGACACTAAGGTCAGTAGAGTTGTGGATAGCGACGAAGGATGTTGTAGGTTACAGAGGGACGTCGATAAGCTGCAGAGCTGGGCTGAGAGGTGGCAAATGGAGTTTAATGTGGAAAAGTGTGAGGTGATTCACTTTGGAAGGAGTAACAGGAACACAGAGTACTGGGCTAATGGTAAGATTCTTGGCAGTGTAGATGAGCAGAGAGATCTCAATGTCCAGGTACATAGATCCTTGAAAGTTGCCACCCAGCTTGATAAGATTTTTAAGAAAGCATATGGTGTGTTCACTTTTATTGGTAGAGAGATTGAGTTTCGGAACCATGAGATCATGCTGCAGCTGTACAAAACTCTGGTGCGGCCACATTTGGGGTACTGCATAAAGTTCTGGTCACCGTTTTATAGGTCAGGGGCAAGGACACTACTACGGCACTACAAGAGACCTCGTGTTCTGCTTTAATTTTCTTTGCATCTGTGAGGCAGAAGGGCTATCACACAACTGAGCGACTTTACCCTATCAAAATCACCTTTCGAAACACTAGCCACCACCAATAAAACCCACGTGTAGCCAATTAAATTTTAATATACAAAGTCCACCAAGGGCTGGGTCTGCTTTTTTTTTTAAAGTCTCATTTTATCAGCATTTATGTTATGGACTAAAAACAGTTTTCTAAATTATACCATGTTTAAACATGGTTTGACTTGGCTTTAATTTTGATTGTCTTGATGTTGCTGATTATCAGCGCTCAGTTTTAAATTTAGAATTAAGTTTTATTGCCGTGTGTACTCAAGTACAGGAGTACAGTGAAAAGTGTATAATCTCGGGTACAAAGTAGTAAAATAAATAAAGTCAAAAAAGAAGCATTACCTTCATAGATACAAAAATAAAGGAATAATGTAATAATTAACATAGGTTCAGGGTGATATAAAAGGGACCTAAGGGACAATGTTTTCACACAGAGGGTGGCGCGTGTTTGGAATGAGCTGCCAGAGGAAGTGGTGGAGGCTGGTACAATTACAGCATTTAAAAGGCATTTGGATGGGTACGTGAATATGAAGGTCTTAGAGGGATATGGGTCAAGTGCTGGCAAATGGGACAAGATTAGGTTAGGATATCTGGTCACTATGGGTGAGTTGATCCGAAGGGTACAGTTCCAAGCTGGTACATCTCTATGACTCTACGACTCTAAATCATTATTTTATCTAACTTGTTTTTGTGCTTTTGTCCTTCTGTCATTTTCCCCTCCTGCCAGCTTTTGCTTCTTCCCCTCTTCTTACATCCTCCTCAATGCCCTGCTTCCTCATTCCCCTCCATCTGGGCAGACTAGCCCCTTCTCACCTCCTTTCCTCACCTTCTCCCATTTGCCCCTCACCTCCACCTTTCTATGCTGTACATCTCTATGACTCTATTAAGGTCCTTCTTAATAAAAGAAGGAATCAAGCTAAAATGTTCAGCAGTCCTTGATGAATCCTCTGCTTAACTTGCTCCCTGGGAGACTTCAGCTGCCTGTGCTCGACACTGCCACCACAGATACAGGGAGACCTCCCTCACTGTTTGCTCTTTCAGCACTGGGGCATGATGCTATCGCCATCGCTGAAACTCTGTATATAACTTGACAAGACACTTTGGCATCTTCCAGCGTGAGCTTGCTGCTTTCTTCACAAATGAGCCACTTGTCCTGGGTATAATGGTGTTGCAAAACACAGATTGATCCTCTGAGCAAAGCCTTTGCTCTTTAATCTTATATTGAATCCCATCAGCATCCACGAGGGCTTGTGAGAAGGACACAATGGTATTTATGGGTGATTTGAAAATGCATATTGACTGGATTAATCAACTTTGCAACGTCAGCCACAGAAAAAGACTCCTGGAGCGTATGAGGGATTATTTCTTAGAGCAACATGTCATGGAGCTGACCAAGCTACTTCAGATCTGATGTTACATAACAAGAAAAGATTGATAAATGGTCTTGTAGTTACAGATCCTCTTGGAAGGAGTGATCACAACATGCTAGAGTTTTAAATTCAGATCGAACGAGTGAACACAGAGTCACATACAAGAATGTTAGCGTTAGGCAAAATTAATTATACAGGTGTTAGTTGGCCCAAGTGGACTGGGCTAGAATATTAAAGGGCAGGACAGTTGAAGAACACTGGCAAATACTTAGGGAAATATTAAATATCTTTCAATTCTAGGATATACTGGAGAGGAAGAGGAATTGTGAAAAGTCACCCACGGCTTAACAAGGAAGTTCAAGATAACATATAGGCAAAAACTAGGGCTTGTCATACTGCACAGGTTAGTGGGACTCTGGGGGATTGGGAGATCTGTACACATCAGCAAAGGGTTACTCAAAACAAAATCAAAAGAACTAAGATGAACTATGAAAGGCAACTAGCATAAAGTATAAGCACTGATCCCACAAGCCTCTACAAGTAAATAAAAAGGAAGAGAATAGCAAAAGTCAATGTTGGTCCTTTCGAGGTAATAATGAGAAACTTGGAAAGATAGAGACACTAAACCAGAAATTTGTCTCTGCTTTCAGAGTGGAAGTTAGTCATTTCTTCCCAAAACCAGCAGTTACTACAGAAGAATTATAACGAAGGGGAAGGTATTAAGTAAACTGATGAGATTAAAGGCGGATAAGTCCCCAGAGCCTGCATCCTTGGATATGAAAGGAGATGGCTGCAGAGATGGTTGATACAATAGTTATGGTTTTCCAAAATTCCCTGGATACTGGAAAGGTATCAGTGACATTCTTATTCAAAAAAAGAAAAAAGAGCAGTTAGTTTGAAATCTGCAGGTGGGGAAGTTGCTGGAGTCCGTCAGAAAGGAAGGGTTAAGTAAAGATTCGGGCGGGGGGGGAAAGACAAAGCTGAGTTCAGTATAGTTTCATGAAGGACAAGTTGTGTTTGACAAACTTGCTGGAGTTCTTTGAGGATGTAACTAGCAAGGTGGATAATGGGGATCTGGAGAATGTGGTATATCTGGACTTTCAGAAGGCATTTGACAAAGTTTCATATAAGAGACTAATGCAGAAAGGTAGATTGGGGTGGGGGGTGGTGTTAAGTATTGGCTTGGCTGAGTGAATGATAGCAGAGGGTTGGGATGGCAAACTGTAACTAATAGTGCTGCAGGGTTCAGTTCTTGGACCTCAACTATTTACAATCTATATAAATGATCTGCAAGCCAAGTTTGTGGGTGATACTGAAATAGATGGGACAGCAGGCAGTGATGATGAGACAGTTTACAGATGGATATTGATAAATTGGGAGATTGAGCCAGAATCTGGCAGATTGTGTTTCATGTGGATAAGTGCGAGGTTATCTACCTTGGCTGGAAAAATAAAAGGGCCAATTATTATTTAAATGGGAAACAGATCCAAAGTGAGTCAGTGCAGAGGGATCTGGGAATCCTTGTGCATGAATCGCAGAAAGTGGGTATGCAGGTGCGGCATTGAATAAGAAAGGCAAATGGAATCCCAGCATTCATTGCAAAGGGACTGGATTGTAAAAGTAAAGAAGTGTTATTACAATTATATAAGGCGTTGGTGAGATCACACCTGGAATACTGTGTTTAGTTTTGGTCTCCTTACCTGAGGAAGGATGTGGTGGCACTGGAGACGGTTCAGAGAAGATTCCCCAGGTTGATTCCAGGGATGAAAGGGCTGGCATCTCAGGAGCGGTTGAATAGCTGGGGCTTGTACTTACTGGAGTTCAGAAGAATGAGGGGGGGGGGGGGGTCTGACTGAGGGATATAAAATGCTAAAGGGGATTGATTGATAAGGTAGATGCTGAACAGATGTTTCCCCTTGTGGGAGAGTCTCGAACAAGAGGTCACAGATCTCGAGAGAGAGGAGGGAGCTTTGAAACTGAGATGGGGAGAAACTAGTTCCCTGGGAGCGTTGTGACTCTGTGGGACTCACTGCCCCAGAGTGCAGTGGAGGCAGAATCAATCAACAGCTTCAAGACAGAAATAGATGTAAAAGTAGGATAAAGGGCTACGGGGAGCAGGCAGGAAGGTGGAGTTGAGACCAGGGTAAGAACAGCCATGATCATGTTAAATGGCTGAATTGCCTACTCCTGCTCTTGATTCCTCTGTTATCCCTCTTTTATCCCTCTTTTGTTCTTTACTCACTGAAGCATCTGCAAGCTGGCTCAGAAAATCAACTAACAACAGGCCCTCACTCTCGCCCATGGCGATAGACCTCCAACCGACTCACACCCGGGAATGTGCGGGCATCCAACACCCTGGGGCCAGACCCTTAGTCTGCTTTAGAAAGGGCTCAGGCGCTGAGTTCTCGCTTCATAGGCCGTTACCAAGGGGAGCTCATCCTCCATGAGATCCACATGGAAATGAATTAGCGATTGCCTATGGGCCCTGCCAGGGCTGTCTGTTCTCACACTTTCCCCAAAGTCACTCTCTTTGGAAAGATGAAGAAGGTGAGGTGGGAGGTTCCAGAGCATTGAACTGAGATGATTGAAGACACAGGCGCAATTGTGCACCACAAGAGGCCAGAGTTGGGGGACGCAGGGATCCCAGATTGGATTTCAGTCTTGGGTAGAGGTTGTCAGAGGTTAGAGGTGGGTGGGGAAGGAGGAGGAGGAGGCAATGGCAGCATTTGAACATGAGGAGACGAGCCCTCAACAAGTCCATTCTGTTGTCAAAATGAAATCTTCTGTCTGTGTTTACAAAGTGGCAAAGTACAAAAGACAGATGAAGCCAGTGATCCTCCTCCCTCCCTCCACTCCTGGGAAAAGTTAGAAGCCAAGCCTAGAGTCAGCAAGTATCTGAACCAGAGTGGATCCACTCAGAATGCATCACTGCATTTGACCCTTTGTTTTGGTCCCACTGCACATCCCTTCACGAAGAAAATAAAGAGAGTCTCCTTGTCGTGGGTGTGTTGCCTTGGCAGGCACCAGGAGCGAGTGCTTTGCTCGGTTTCCACATGTCTGATCTTTTAGGTGGTCCTCTGACTCCGGCCAACGTTGCTGCATCTGTCTCGGCGGTGGTCCAAGACCCGGTGAATGCAATCCATCTGCTGTTGGCTTCTAATCTCTGCCTCTGTGTTTTCCACCACGTCCTGGCTGGAGTATTTATCCGCCTTGTCCAATCTCCACTGAGTCCTTCCTCAGGAACCTGCTTAACCCTTGGAGCCATGTTGCTCTTACTTTGAGCAGCCCAACTTCAAGTAAAATTTGTTTTTAGATGCTCCTTTCCTTTCCCTGAAAACCTTTTAGAAAATCACCGCTTTAGAAATCATTGTGTGTTGTTCCAAAGGACAGAGTGGTCCAATGAGATTAAGCTGTCAACTGTGGCTCTGGGGAACACTCTGGCCTCTCAGTAAGTGGCTTTAGTTTCTAAGGCCTGACCATCTGACCAAGGCTGATGTTCCTTACGGCAGTACTGAGGGAGAGCTGCACTGTCGGAGAAACGTGCTTAGTCCCAAGGCTCTGTCTGTTCTTTCAGATTCGAATGTGAATTAGTGAATGGGATATATGCTCAGTGCACTACCCCAGCACTTACTTCTCAACCCCAAATCACTAAAGGAGATTACCCAATTAGAGAACAATTGTCCTCAGCTCTTTTGCTCACTTTATTGCCTGGGCATTTTCTCTTTGAATTACGCATGAATCATAATGGTCAGCATTGCTGCCTCACAGTGCCAGGGACCCAGGTTCAAATCCAGCCTCAGGCATCTGTCTGTGTCAAGTTTGCATATTCTCCCCATGTCTGTATGGACTTCCTCTGGATGCTCTGGTTACCCCCACAATCCAAAGATGTGCAGGTTAGGTGAATTGGCCAATGCTAAATTCCCCCATAGTGTCCAGGGTTAGGTGGATTAGCAATGGGAAATGTAGCAGTGCAGGGATTGGGCTGGGGGTAGGGGGTGGGGGCGGGGAAGGTGGGACGTGAGTCTGGGTGGAATGTTCTTTGGAGAGCTAGTGAGGATTTGTTGAGCCAAATGGCCTCCTTTCGCACTGTAGAGATTCTATGATCCATGATAATTTAAGGGAAGGGAAAGGCCTCATGGTATGATGGGCAAATTGTTAATTCAAGTGACCCAGGTAATAATGTGGGGACTCAGGTTCAAATCTTACCACAGGCAGATGATGGAATTTGAATTCAATAAAAGTCTGGAATTGAGAGTCTGATGATGACGATAAATCCATTGTCAATTGTTGGAAAAAACTATTTGGTTCATTAATGTCCTTCAGGGAAGGAAACTGCCATCCTTACCTGATCTGGCCTGCACGTGACTCCTGAGCCATAGCAATGTGGTTGATGCTTAACTGCCCTCTGGCAATTAGGGATGGGCAATAAATGCTGCCCAGCCAGTGACACCCTCATCTGTGATTGAAAAAATTCCAAAAATGTGGGCAAGAGTAGTTTCCTGTTGCAGTTTCCATGGCAATGCTTTGGCCAATCAGAGAGGACTTTCCAACTAATCAAAATCAAAGTTCTCAAGCAGTATAAGTTGTTTTCCCTTTGAAATTTGGCATTCTTGCATGTGTCCTGACAAGTGCTGGAATGAACATTTTTCATTGAGACTCAATATTTATCTGGTTAGTCCTTTACGGTTGTGTCCAGAAATTGTGTCAGGGCTTTTGAGAGTGTGCAGAAGAGATTTACTGGATTGGGTATGAGGGATGAGAGATTCCAGAAAAGTGGAGAGACTGCAGAAAGTGGGATTATTCTCCTTAATCACTGAAATCCCAATTATGCTTTCCATTAAAGTTCTTCCAGAAGAAAGAGGGCAGAATAGGAACAAAAGCCGGTGAATGTATCAGTGCCAAACCTCACAAAGGTGCTAAGTTTGAACCAAAACAAGACCTTAATAAATAAGTGGGAGAACAATAGGAAGTCTGGAACAAATTGTGAAAACAGACAACTTTTCCAGGGGGCGCTGATGAGTTCAGCAGGGAGCCGGAGAACTACTGTAAGGAATTTTGTAATCTGTGAGTCCAAAAGTGCGGAATGAATAATTGCAGATCTGATTTCTTTATATCCTTTTAGTTCTGTTGACCTTTTGTAACCTTGCAAGAATCAAAAC
Source organism: Chiloscyllium plagiosum (assembly GCF_004010195.1). NCBI lineage: Eukaryota > Metazoa > Chordata > Chondrichthyes > Orectolobiformes > Hemiscylliidae > Chiloscyllium > Chiloscyllium plagiosum. Next base: position 9,318,855 of record NC_057710.1, read on the forward strand.
AGGTAGACCCTTCCTCTCCATCTGGTTTAAAGATAATTTTCATGCACCAATATCATGTATTTCAATGGTCACTGGGGGACTTCCAGGCAGCATCAGTCATATTGAGAGCAACAATATTACCATTGTCTGCCTTTCAGCACAGTTCTGGTAGTGAGGAGTGTTATTGATGAGTGAGTGGAGGAAGTGGGATGTTGACACGAACTGGCAGACGGTAGACTTTTCCAGATGTCTTTAGAACAAAGCCACACTTAAACCAGTGGGAGGGAGAGAGCTTTTTTTTATCCTTTCGTAATGAAGTGTTTTAAGCTCTCCATCAAAGCTCTTCCAAGACTGTGTGTGTGTGTGCGCGTGTGTGAGAGAGAGAGAGGTCGGGGGAGGGGTGGTGGTGGTGGAGGGAGGGGGTGGAAGGAAATTAAGCCTTGGGTATTGCAGTTTGGCCAAAGAATGTGACAATAGCTATTCAAGATAACTAAAGCCATAAGTTTAAACTGAAATCAGGGATTAATAAATGTGAGTGATGTTAATGAAATAGGGTGTGATCATATGATCATGGTGTTGGCAGTGGGTTTAATTCACTCTTGGGATGTGGGCATTACTGATAGGGCCAGCATTTATTGCCCATCCCTAACTACGTTTGAGAAGATAGTGGTGAGATTCCTCCCTGAATCACTTCATTAAGTAGATCTACCCATTGTGTGGAACACAGAACGAGACTATTCAGCCTATTTATGCCTTCCCAGGCTTTAAAAAGGATTCCCTGTTCATTTCTATAGCCCCTGCAATTTATTCCTATTGAAGGGTATACCAAGGCATGAATAAATAAGAGGTGGAAACTCTGGAGCAACATTTGAAAGCAACTAATTTTTTTTCAGAGGATGCTGCTGAGTTACGACAGGAGAACTACCTGAAGGAATTTTGTAGTGCGTAAATTTGAAAATGTAAAGTGAAGAATTAGAGTCTGATTCTTCTGTGTACTGTCAGCTCTGTTGACCCGTTGTAACCTCATAAGAATCCAAACAGGTAACAAGTTACCATTGACACTGCGTCTACTTGCTTTTCTGACACTGCATTCCAGATTGGAACTCTGTAAAATATTTTCATCTCCACCCTTGTTCTTTGTCCAATTATCTCTGGTTACCAATTTTCCTGCCAATGAAAACAATTTTCCTTCTTTACTGCATCAAAACCCCACTTGAGTTTGGATGCCTTTAACTTTCTCTGGTCTCAGGGCGACAAGTATGGCTTATTTAGCTCTCCTCCACCCTATGCTGAAGACCCACCTTCGAGTCCTGCTACGATTCCACTCAATCTTCCTGTACTCCTCCTCCTCCTTAAAGTGTCCAGAATTGGGTGGAATAATAGAGCTGAGATGCAAAGTCAGTGAGTTAGAAAGGCTTTCGTGTAACTTCCTGCTGCTGACCATTCTTATCCTTATAGCTATATAACATACCGTGTAGCCTATCTCAGATGGGTGGAAAGCAGAAAGTGAACCACAACAAAGGATGAGAGAAGCAGGTGTTGCCACTTAACTCAGTCTTCCGACACATTAGTGTAGTTCTGTCCATGTGTGGATTTCCCCAGGGTTGACACAGCTTGCTTACATCTCTGACAATAGCTTCTCAGGCTTGTTGTTGCTGTTCCTCACCTGAAGTCGCAGCTGATTTCCTCCCAAACGGCACATTCCACCCTCCACAGAGATCAAACTTCCACCTTTTTTGATTGCAGTCAGTGGAAAAACAAAGCGGTGTAATTGCATATATTTTCTAATCAACCTGCCCGGAGACATTAATATAAATCTCTGGAGCAGATAAGGTTTCGACTCTGTCAAGAGAGTGGTGCTGGATGAGCAGAGCAGGTCAGGCAGCATCCGTGGAGCAGGAGAATCGACGTTTCATGCTTCAGCCCTTCATCAGGAATAAGGCTTGTGGGGCCGGGGGGCTGAGAGATAAATGGGAGTGGGGTTGGGGGGAAGGTAACTGAGAAAGCGTAGGTAGAAGAAGGTGAGGGAGAAGGTGATAGGTCGGGGGGGGGGAGGTGGAGCGGATGAATGAGAAAGGTGATGGACACCTCAGGAGGGGTATGCCGAGTTGGAGGCTTGGGACTGGCATAATGTTGTGGGGGGGAGGGGGGAAGAAATGAGGAAACTGTTGAAATCCACATGCATCCTTGTGGTTGCAGGGTCCCAAGGTGGAATATGAGGCGTTCTTCCTCCAGGCGTCGGGTGGTAAGGGTTTGGTGGTGGAGGAGGACCAGGACCTGCATATCCTTGACAGAGTGGGAGGGGGAGTTGAAGTGTTCAGCCACAGAGTAGTGGGGTTGGTGGGTGCAGTCCTGACTCCTGACCTGCCCATCCATCTGCTCCATCCTATCATTTTCTCCCTCACCTTCATCCACCTATCGTTTTCTCAGCTACCTTACCCCTAACCCCACCCCCCTCCCATTTATCTCTCCGGCCCACAAGCCTCATTCCTGATGAAGGGCTTTTGCCCAAAATGTTGATTCTCCTGCTCCTTGGATGCTGCCTGACCTGCTGTGCTTTTCCAGCACTACACTCTTAACTCTGGTCTCCAGTATCTGCAGTCCTCACGTTCTCTAAAGTTTAGGCTCTGGTCTCCTGGGCCAGATGTAGAGACACTACTACCACACCACAGAAGCCCCCAGATTAATCATGATGCCCATTTTCTAATCAACCTGTTCAGTCTCTGAAACATAGAACATAACACAGGAGTGGGCCCTTCAGCCCATGATGTTGAGGTGAACATGATGTCAAATCCCTCTGCCTACCCATGGCGCATTTCCCTCCATTTCTTGCATATTCATGTGCTTATCTGAAAGTCCATTTAATGCCCCTATCATATCTGCTTCCACTACCACCCCTGGCGGTGTGTTCTGAACCCCGACCACTCTCTGTGTAAGAAATTTGCCCCTCATATCTCCATCAGAGCTCTGACGAAGAGTCATCTAGACTAGAAACGTTAGTGTGCTCTCTCTCCACGGACACTGCCTGACCTGCCGTGATTTCCAGTATCTTTTGTTTTCAGTACAGGTTCCAGCATCTGCAGTATGTTCATGTGCTCCTCTTACGTTCATAAGGGGTGACTGAGGGGCTGATCAAAGCCTGGGGTTCTTCGTATCGTCTTTGAGGAAGAATGGGATGGTGGAAACGCAGTGAGTACTAGGGAGCTTCTGCCTTACAGCTGAAAGTGCTCCCATGGAGGGATATTAAAGATTCTGCTGGTTTGGAGTACTACCGTATAAGGAGACTCTCAGTTACCCAATTCCCTCCGCTTAGCCTCTCCAAAGTGGTGATCTCTCCTTTAATTCACTGTGAAAAATCACATGGTAACAGCACATATGTTGCAACTTCACCCTATCTTCAGGTGTTACATGATCAGATCAGAACTTCTGTCAATGTGCATCACCTGACAGAATGCAATAACAGTTAATGTGCTGCAGAGTAGTGTGGAAGCAGGCTGGGTCTGAAGTGTAGACAGCGGTTAATTCTAAATTCCACACTCCTGGCCTGTTTTGGGTTTGCTGGTCTCAGACTGATTATCAGGCTCAAAGCAAGTTTTAGCTGAGGAGCGCTAACTAAAGGAGGACTTTAAATCCTTCATGACCTCCAAGATGTCCCAATGGCCTCTGTGACCAAGTTAATTGTGAGAAAGAATGGAAGGTTTGTAGAGAATATAGGAAATAGGAGCAGGATGAGGCCATCCAGTTCATTGCAACTGTTCTGCCATTCATTAAGATCACCACTGATAGAGCAGCATGGAAAAACAGGCACACGAGTAGGCAATCCAGCCTCTTGAGCCTGCTCCACCATTCAATATAGGTAAGCAGGAGGCTGGAAGAACACAGCAAGCCAGGCAGCATCAGGAGCTGGAGAAATCAACATTTTGGGTATTAGCCATTCCTTAGGACGCTGCCTGGCTTGCTGTGTTCTTCTAGCCTCCTGTTTGTCTACTTTGGATTTCAGCATCTGGAGTTTTTTTTTGTCTCTGATTATCGCCTTAACTCACTTAACTCTGATCGTAGAATTAATGAATCGTTACAGTGTAGAAAGGGCCATTTGGTCTTTGGAATCAACTCTGAGTAATGGTCCCCTTTCACATATGACCGAGGCAACAGATGTTGATATGGAAAAGGAAGAATCATTTGAGACTCACCACTACTTAAGCACTACTGTCCTGGCCTATACCTATCCATCAATCAAAGTCACTGAAAGAGTTCATCTAGTCGGTGTCACATTGTTGTTTGTAGGAGCTTGCTGTGTGCTTCTGACAATGGCCTCATCTCAAAAGCAGCCAAAATGGAATAGATTAGAATAGCTGTTATTATCCCATGGGGTGGAATGAGTACAGTCAAAAGTTTGTAATGTTGTCTCTGGCACCGTCAGAGGTACAGGTACTGAAGTACAGATGCTTTAAGCATTGTTACAGAATTGAAATAGTTAAAGGAAAAGACTAGTGTGGGAATACAGAGTTTAAATTCAGAATGAGAATTAAAAGTACATTCAAAGCACTCAAGTTATAGTCCTTTTCCACTGAGTCTGTACTCACCGGGCTTCAGAGCATGAGGCCTCGCTATCTCCACACGCAGGTCTCTGTCCAGGATTTGCCTCCAGGTCTCATCCTCCTGGTCGGCCTGGGCTGGCTCTGCACCTGCTTTAGTTGCAGCTTATTTCCCGGATTTAGACTCACTTTGAGTCGCTCTTAGATCATGTAAAGCTTTTTAGTAATGAAGATTCTTCCTCTTTTCAACCCAGGAGTTTGAGTATGTGTGGAAAACTGGTTGGGGGGATGGGGAGGGGGTGTTGGGAGTTGGGGTTGGGGTTGGGAATATGTGATTCCTGGGGAAAGCCACTGGTGTAGCTCTAACATCACTGGAATTAGTATTCAAGAAATCCAGAGGCGATGTTCGGGGAACATGATTCGTATCCCATCATAGCAGCTGGTGAAATTCAATTATCTGAGGAAAACAAAGTGCACTGGAATTGAAAACTAATCTCAATAATGGTCACCGCAAAACGATAGCTGATTTTCAGAAACAGCTCTCTGCTTCACCAATGCCCTTTTAGGGAAGGAAGTCCCTTTCCTGGTCTGGCCCACATGTGATTTTAGACTCCATAGTGGTCTCTGTTGTGTTTGTCACATTGTCAGTAAATTGCTAAAAGACATACTCAAGGCAACTCACTGCTTTGGATGGCACAGTGGCTCAATGGTTTACACTGTTACCTCACAGTGCCAGGGACCCTGGTTCAATCCCACTCTCAGGCAACTATCTGTGTGGAGTTTGCATGTTCTCCTCATGTCTGCGTGGGTTTCCTCTGGGTGCTCCGGTTTCCTCCCACTGTCCAAAGATGTGCAAGTTGGGTGGATTGGCCGTGCTAACATTGCCTGTAGTGTCCAGGGCTGTGCAAGCTACATGGATCAGCCCTAGAAAATGCAGAGATTGGGTGGGATATTTTTTGAAGTGTTGGTGTGGACTCGATGGGCTGAATGGTCTGCTTCCGTACCGTAGGGATTCTGTGTATGATAGCATATGGAGCCAGACTCTTTGGTCCAACCAGTCTATTCCAAACACAATCCTAAACTAAACTAACCTGCAGCTGGCCCATATTCCTCCAAACCTTGATGTATTTCTCCAATTATCTTTTAAACATTGTAACTGTGCCCACATCCACCACTTTCTCAGGAAGTTCACTCAACATGCAAACTACCCCAAGTGTAAAACATTTGACCCCATGTCTTCTCTCCTCTCACCTTAAGTAAGTGTCCCTTAGTCTCCATCTTAACTCAGGCCACTTGAAGCAGGACATGCTGATGGCCAGAGTGGAAAGAGGTCAAGAGTGAAATAGGGCTGTGCAGAATCGCAATCTGATCAAAATGCAAAGGGCGAGCTTCACTCCTCAATCAGAGGCAGTGTTGGTGCCTTGGGCTTGTGTTCCTTTACTTTGATCCAGGGCTGAAACTTGGGATGCTAATTCAGGGTGGAGCTTCTGCCAAAGCCCTACCATCCTGCCTGACATGTCCGCTCTCACAGTGCACTGCCTCCCAACACCTCATCACCCATTTGGCTGACTGAGGAACAATGGTTGATTGGATTTTCTTTGCCTGTGCCTGATAGTCTTATAACTGGCAAAATGATTGAAACAAATTAAAAAATATATAATTTTCCTTCATTGCTAAATTCTATTCACCCGGAGGTTTCTCGCGACAGAATCCGGGTAACTAACGTTTCTGTCTCTGGTGACTCAAGGGCAAACCTGGAGGGTTGGCACCTCTCCCATTACCCCTATAGGGGGAGCAGTCGTTTGCATCTTCCAGTATTGGAGCCGTTGTCCTCTGCAACCACAGGGAACCCTTCTGTAAATGTCGCATATTGGTATATAAAAGTAAGGTAAGATTATTAAAGATGCCTTTAGAGACTCATTTAAACAGAGCCATGTAACCACAATGAATCCCAGGGTAGAAATATCTACAACTACTGCAGAGCCAAAGCAAAATGGCTGACAGCAAAGAAAGGCTTCCCTTAGTTAATGTGTGCTGACTTAGCATCAAAACACAGGCAGGATCAAGCACTCACAGAGCAATCTGACAACAGATACACCGTGTCATATTTAAGAAGCTGTGCTATTCTTTAAATTCCACTGCATTCCCTTCTTCCCGAATAAAGAGGAAAACAAAGCACGCACACACAAATTAGCTAATAGGGCAGGCAACTCACAACCCTAGGGAGAGGACGCAAGAGGAAGGAGAGAAACACAGCCTCCTTGCCTCCTGTGTGCCACAGCTGAAACAGAGGAACAGATGGGCCTGCCTTAGGGGAATATTTACCAATCGAGGCAGCAATCTTTAACACACAGTATCGGCTGGCTAAGTGTGTAAGGATCAGTGATTGTGCATTCTGTTTCAAAACTGCAGCTGTCTACTGGCTTAATGAAGGGAGGGTGAATTAAAAGAATCCTTCAGTTCATTCCTGTTCAACAAGTTCTCTCTTTCTGTTTCTCCCTGTCTATTTCTCTCTCTTTCTCTCTTTGCCTTTTTCACACATCTGTCGGCCTTTGGTTTCTTACTAGTGGGCAAATTATTCCAATGTATAGCTATCAATTTGAGCTTGCCTGGTTGGATTAGCATGTGTGAGTGATAATTTGTGGGTGTATTGTGTGTGGATGTGGCTCCATGTTTACTTTACATTTGTGCGTTAATATCAATGTACATTAATGGCCAGTGTGTGTGGTTATGTGTAGATGTCTGTGTATTTAAATTTATCAATAAAAGGCAGTGCTCCCATATTTGTTGGTACTCATCTTCTGGAGTAAGGTCCTGGTGTTCAGTTCTGGCCGCTCTGTTATAGGGAACTTATAAGTAAGCTAGAGAGGGTTCAGAAGAGATTTAACAGGATGTTGCTGGGAATGGAAGGTTTGAGTTATAAAAAAAGACTGGATAAGCTGGGATTTTTTTCACTGGAGCTCAGGAGGTTGAGAGGTGATCTTGTAGAGGTTTATAAAATCATGAGCAGTATGGAAAGGGTTAATGGTAGGCATCTTTCCCAAAGGGAATTCAAGACGAGGGGATATATTTTAAAAGTGAGAGGAGAGAGATTTAAAAAAAGATGAGAGGGGCAAATCTTTTACACACAGAGTGGTTCACATGTGGAATGAACTTCCTGAGAATGTGGTGGATGTGAGCACTGTTACAATGTTTAAAAGACACCTAGATAATACAGGAGATGAGGGAGATACTAAATGAGTATTTTGCATCAGTATTTATCATGGAAAAGGACATGGAAGATATAGAATGTAAGGAAATAGATCGAGACATCTTGAAAAATGTCCGTATTACAGAGAAGGAAGTGCTGGATGTCATGAAATGCATAAAAGTGGATAAATGCCCAGGACCTGATCAGGTGTACCCTAGAACTCTGTGAAAAGCTAGGGAAGTAATTGCTTGGCATCTTACTGAGATATTTGTACTGTCAATAGTCACAGTTGAGGTGCCAGAAGACTGGAGGTTGGCTAACGTGGTGCCACTCTTTAAGAAGGGTAATAAGGACAAGCCAGGGAACTATAGACCAGTGAGCCTGACCTCAGTGGTGGGCAAGTTGTTGGAGGGAATCCTGAGGGACAGGATGTATGTGTATTTGGAAAGGCAAGGACTGATTAGGGATAGTCAACATGGCTTTGTGCGTGGGAAATCATGTCTCACAAACTTGATTGAGTTTTTTGAAGAAGTAACAAAGAGGACTGATGAGGGCAGAGCGGTAAATTAGATTATTTAAAGTGTGGAAACAGGTCCTTCGGCCCAACAAGTCCACACCGACCCGCAATCCGCCCAGACCCATTCCCCTACATTTACCCCTTCACCAAACACTAAGGGCAATTTAGCATGGCCAATTCACTGAACCTGCACTTTTTCGGATTGTGGGAGGAAACCGGAGCAAACCCACGCAGACATGGGGAGAAGTGCAAACTCCACGCAGTTCGTCGCCTGTGGCAGGAATTGAACCCAGGTCTCTGGCGCTGTAAGGCAACAATGCAAACCACTGTGCCACCCTGCCGCCCAGTGGATGTGATCTATATGGACTTCAGTAAGGCGTTCGACAAGGTTCCCCATAGGAGAATGATTAGCAAGGCTAGATCTCACGGAATACACGGAGAACTAGCCATTTGGATACAGAACTGGCTCAAAGGTAGAAGACAGAGGGTAGTGGTGGAGGGTTGTTTTTCAGGCTGGAGGCCTGTGACCAATGGAGTGTCACAAAGATTGGTGCTGGGTCCACTAACATTTCATCATTTTATGTAAATGATTTGGATGTGAGCATAAGACATATAGTTAATAAGTTTGCAGATGAAACCAAATTTGCAGGTGTGGTGGACAGCAAAGAGTATTACCTCAGATTACAACAGGATCTTGACCAGATGGGCCAATGGACTGAGGAGTGGCAGATGGAGTTTAATTCAGATAAATATGAGGTGCTGCATTTTGGGAAAGCAAATAGCAGCAGGGCTTATACACTTAATGGTAAGGTCCTAGGGAGTATTGCTGAACAAAGACACCTTGGAGTGCAGGTTCATAGCTACTTGAAAGTGGGGTCGCAGGTAGATAGGATAGTGAAGAAGGTATTTGGTATGCTTTCCTTTATTGGTCAGAGTATTGAGTACAGGAGTTGGGAAGTCATGTTGCGGCTATACAGGACATTAGTTAGGCCACTGTTGGAATATTGCGCGCAATTTTGGTCTCCTTCCTATCGGAAAGATGTTGTGAAACTTGAAAAGGTTCAGCAAAGATTTACAAGGATGTTGCCAGGGTTGGAGGATCTGAGCTACAGGGAGAGGCTGAACAGGCTGGGGCTGTTTTCCCTGTAGCGTCAGAGGTTGAGGGGTGACATTATAGAGGTTTATAAAATCGTGAGGAGCATGGATAGGATAAATTGACAAAGTCTTTTCCTTGGGGTGGGTGTGTCCAGAACTAGAGGGGATAGGTTTAGGGTGAGATGAGAAAGATATAAAAGAGACCTGCGGGGCAACGTTTTCACATAGAGGATGGTAGGTGATGAATTGCCAGAGGAAGTGGTGGAGGCTGGTACAATTGCAACATTTGGATGGGTATATGAATAGGAAGGGTTTGGAGGGATATGGACCGGGTGATGGCAAGTGGGATTCGATCGGGTTGGGATATCTGGTCGGCATGGACGAGTTGGGCCAAAGGGTCTGTTTCCACGCTGTATATCTCTATAACTCTGACCTGAATTTCATAGGTGAGGTGAGTGACTATCAAGGTTGCATTTGACTGAGTGTGGCATTACAGAACCCTACAAAAACTGAAATCAATGAAAATCAGAGGAGAACCTTTCTAGTGTTTAAATTCATTTTTGGAAGGTGGTTATGATTGTTTGAGGTCAGTCACCTCCGCTGTAGGATATCCCTGCAGGATTTCCTCAGGCCCAAACCAGCTTCAGCTGCTTCATCAATGATCTTCCCTGTGTCATAAGGTTCAGAAGTGGGGATGTTCGCTGATGATTGTGCAATGTGCAGCACCATTTCTGACTCCTCAGGTACTGAAGCAGTCCATGTTCAAATGCAGAAAGGCCTGACAATATCCAGATTTGGGCTGACATGTGGGAAATTGCATTCGTGCCGCACAAATGCCAGGCAATGATAATCTCCATCAAGAGATAATCTAACCATAACTGGCATTCAATGGCATTAACAACCCTGAATCCCCTAATATCAACATCCTCGGGGTTACCATTGATCAGAAATTGAACTTGACAAGTCATGTTAAATACACTGGCCACAAGGCCAGGTTAGAAGCTTGAAATACTGCAGTGTGTAATTCACATCCTGACTTCCCAAAGCTTGTTCCTCATCTGCAAGGCACAAGCCAGGAATGTGATGGAATGCTCCCCACTTGCCTGGATGCATGCACTTCCAACAACACTCAAGAAGCTTGACATGATGTGACAAAGCAGCTGACTTGATTGGCACCACATCCACAAACATCCATTCACTCTGGCACTGACACTCAGTAGCAGCAATATACATGTCTACATGGTGCGCTGCAGAAATTCATCAAGGCTCTTTCGACTGACCCCTCCACTATAATTAAGTGGACAAGAGGAAGGTCTTTTTGAGTCAGATCCCAGTGAGTCTCCATTGTTCAGTGTGATGTAAGACATGCACTTGCTATATATTAGAATATTATTTATTTTGGGTTTGGGTTTTTGAATTTGAACTAATGGTATGTGGGGTTTTCCATGTGTCTGAAAGGATTTAATAATTAAATTGTTAGTATTTCTGTACCCCTGATGATTTTTTTTTTATAAAAACACAATATGAAAGAGAGATTTCTTGGTGAGTAACAGAATTATTCAAGATGGCGGCAGCAGGGTAGGATATGCTTGGGCTCCTGGCCTGTCTGTTTCTATCACCAGCCCTGCTGCATCTTTTTTCTAACATTTTTTTTGTAACATCAAGTTCATCTGTGGATGTAGTAAGAACTTTGCATACTGCTGCATGATGGGATACTTGACCAAGGTAAAAGGCGTCTTGGCTCTCAGCTTCTCACTTTAGAAGGAAAATACTACTGGAGATAAATACTGAGGTTGTGTAATTATAATTTGACCAAACATAGGCATTATATCGAATGCTTGTTAGTGGGGGTGCTTCTTGAGTCTATTAGCTTCTCTGTCCTTGAGCAACAAGGCGATAGCCGCACTGTGGCAAAAGTGAGGACTGCAGATGCTGGAAATGAGAGGTTAGATCAGAGTGGTGCTGGGAAAGCACAGCAGGTCAGGCAGCATCCGAGGAGCAGGAAAATCGACGTTTCAGGCAAAAGCCCTTCATCAGATATCCGCACTGTGCTTTCCTTTATCTTGAATTATTGTAAAGTGCAGAATGTAAGTAAAGTTGTTTGTGTCATTGTATAAGTATAGGCTAACCGTTCACCTCAGGAGGGTGCTGTGGGACAGTGGAGACAGTGTGGCATCCTCTCTGTGAATTTATTAAAAATTAAAACTTCTTGAAATGACTCAAAGTCTCAGATTAAGTACTTACCTTGACATTATCTTGGCTTCGTGTAAGGAAGGAGCTCCGAGAAGCAGCTGCAGTGGAGAATGCAGGGTGGATGAGGCTGTTCCTCCTAGCTGTGGCCTGGTGGGACCTTCGACTAGGCCGCTTTGGCGGTGGTGTTGAAAACTGGCTCAGACCCAGGATTCCTAGGACCGGTCTGGGACCCCATTCGGCTGAATTGGTGGTGGTTTTTGTTGGCATTGGTCTATGACACTACGTGGTGTTTTCTTCGCCATTGTGGAACGCCAACCCACGATTCCAAAGGTGGGGGAAGGGATGGGAGGTTTCAGTCCCCCAGCCCAGAGACATGAAATGGACTAAGATGGACTTTGTCTTAAATTCTCTTTTTTAAAAAAATTATTTTTTTCTAATATACTTTTTATCTCTTTATTTTTTCTAATTTATTACTTTGATTTTCTACTTTTGAAGATCTGTAATGCTGAGCATTTTATTTCTTTACTTTTGTACTTTATTTCTTCCTAAGAATTTGTACTCAAGAATCTGGACCCAGGTACCTTAGTACTTAGGATGGCGACTTGTCAACTTTTCACTGTATTCACATGAGTACATGTGACAATAAAGTGAATTCTAATTTTTTGTTTACATTGGGAGAGTTTATGAGTGAAGAAAGTAAGCAGTATATTGTGGGAGAATCGACGTTTCGGGCATAAGTCCTTCTTCAGGAATGAGGAAAGTTGCCAAGCAGCGATAGGTGGAAGGAAGTTAAGGTGAGGGTGATAGGCCGGAGTGGGGGTGGGGGCGGAGTGGTCAGGAAGAAGATTGCCGGTTAGGAAGGTGGTGCTGAGTTCGAGGGTTGGGACTAGACAAGGTGGGCATGGCCAATTCACCTGACCTGCACATCTTTGGACTGTAGGAGGAAACCGGACCACCCAGAGGAAACCCGGGCAGACAAGGGGAGAGTGTGCAAATTCCACACAGACAGTTGCCCGAGGCTGGAAACAAACCTGGGACCCCGGTGCTATGAGGCAGAGTGCTAAACACTGAGCCACCGTGCCACTGCTGTTTTATTGTTAAAACAGAATCAGCAAAATTGTACGCTTACTTTTCAGTGAGAGACCACCTTGTTAGAAAGAAAAGAAGAAGCAAGACATGATCTGTGAAGCCAGACTTCAATCTGGGATCTGATTTGACCAGCAATGACATCAGCTGGAATCATAACACAGTGCAATTAGAGTTCAGATGGAAACCAGGTGGGGAGATGATACGTTAGTGGAGAATCCAGGTTCCCAGATGTTCTTCCCTATGTTTTTTTTCTCTCACTAGGATTCATATCGTCATTCTCTGAGATCAAGAGTCATCCCATGACCACTCTGAGTGTCTTTCTAGGACTTCCCCTCGTGCCCTAATCAACCATCCCTCCTCAATCAATTGTATCAATACTGGTTATTCATTACAGTCTCGTGTACAGCACTCTACTGAGTCTGAACAGCTATTGTGTTTTCCCTTAATAATTACCACACCCTACAATAATTTGTTGTGATGCGGAGATGCCGGTACTGGACTAGAGCGGGCAAAGTCATAAGTCACACGCCATCACCTGACAAAGGAACCACACTCCGAAAGCTGGTGATTTCAAATATACCTGTTGGACAATAATCTGGTGTTGTATGACTTCTAGTTTATTGTGTGTAGAGGGTTTTATAATGTTTCTGATGCATGTGTCAAATTGTGATGTTCTTTCAGAAAGGGAAGATTATGTGGAATGGGGGCAAAACAAATATTTTTCTTAACAATTTAAGGTTACAGTCCTTCCAAATAGAGGACACTTCGATTTTCTTTTGAAGCACTTAGTGTATAATAAATTCACACCGTATGTGCTTCATAATCAGGAGAAAATCTTCAGATATTACACAGTGTGTAGACACATGTACCATAGAGAAATGACTAAATATCAAAAAGATCAGAGCCTGTAAAAGCAATGGTGCCCCATGTAAGCCCTCAGAGGTTAGTCTTGTGAAGAGTTATTTTCCCGACTGTAGATTGGAGAGATGAATAAGTGAATATAGTGACTGAAAAATTCCATCAGTCCAACCTTAATTGCAAGTGAAAGCACATGCACTATTCTCAGCTAATTAACAGATTGTGTTGTTAAATGATTAAAAAGTCAGAGCTAATACAGGTATTTTTTTTTGTTCATCATTTATTTAAGGGAAGGCAGCACTTTGTACTACTCTGTGCCAGGAGTAAATTAATTTAAACCGATTAGCAAAAGCTGCCATCATGAATCATTGTCTGAATTAAGTGTCACATAATTGAGATTGTATGTTGGATTGTTTCCTTGAGTTAAATGCCCTTCCTTCTGTCTAACCATTCTTTTGTTGGATACAAATTTGGATCCACCCAATTGTGCTCCATTCTCAGAATATCTCACATTTGCCCAAGTCTGTTCATGATCCTGATTTCAAATTCATTCCACACCGTGAAGAGATGTTCAAAAAGATGAAAGAATTTGTGTTTATATAGACCCTTTCACATCCTCAGCAAATCCTAAGTGCATTCAATGAAGTACGTTTGAAGTGCAGTGTAGGAACCATCATACAAACACAGTGCATGGTGGGCTCCCATTAACAATGCCATGATAAGGACCAGGTCATTTATAATTAGTGACGCTGCTTGAGGGATAACTATTGGCCAAGAATTTGGGGAAAACACCTCCAGTTCTTAGAATTCTAGAATCAGAGCATCCCTATAGTGTGAAAGCAGGCCATTCAGCCTATCAAGCTGATACTGATACTCTGAAGAGCATCCCATCCTGACCCACCCCACTACCCAATGCCCATTTTGTTTCAGAGTCATTACTCTCTTCAAAATGTTGCTATAGGGTCCACTTGTAAAGATCTTGGTTGAGCATTTTATTGGAACATTCTACTGGCTCTAACAGTGTAGTACTCCCAGATATTGTCCTAAAATATCAGATTTGTTTGTGCTTCAGTCCCTAGATTGGGAATTGAGAGTGAAGTGTTAATATTCTGACTCATGGGCAAGACTTCTACTAATTGAGTCATTGGATCTAATGTCCCTTTTCCTTTGTGATTCCATTCTAGCCCTGTCTGTTAGTTGTCCGTTTTCCATCATTCTCTTTTCTTCATCTTTCTCCTCTTTGGGTGGGGATTTCAGGGAGTTCTCTTTGTTGCGTTATGGAATAAATTTCAGACAAGTCAGGCAATTACATTATGTTCCAGTATAAAGGTACCCAATTTGCCTTTAGTCATGTGCTGTCTGTGCAAAGCAGTCAGTGTAGTATCTTCATTCATTTAGATTCATGTATGTTGCAGTAAAATCAGTAAGCACAGAACACAGATTATGTGTGTAAATCTGTGATATTGCAGCAGCGTATATAGTTAGTGTCATAAATAAACTTCAAGACATCTGTCTCAAAAGAACCTGACTCTCTGCAGCATATGTTTTGCAGACTAAAATACAGAAACCCACAAAACCCATTGTTCTTTATAGGTCTCAAGTGCATTCACAATCATAATTGATGGCTGTATTTTCACTTGTCTAGTCCCCATGCTCTGGAATTCCTCCCTACATGTCTCCCTTTTGCTACCTCACTTTATTCCTTTCAGAAACCTATTAAAACTTACATCGTGGACTAACATTCTCATCATCTAACCTAATATCTCCTTCCGAGCAGGAAAGTCAGTGTTTCGGGCAAAAGCCCTTAATCAGGAATGCTTTTGCCTGAAACGTTGATTTTCCTGCTCATTGGATGCTGCCTGATCTGCTGTGCTTTTCCAGCACTACACTCTTGACTCTAATCTCCAGCATCTGCAATACTCATTTTTCCCTAATATCTCCTTAAATAATTCAGTGTCATACTTTGTTTTATAATGTTCGGACATTTATAGAGTCATAGAGCTATATGGCATGGAAACAAACCCTTCGGCCCAACTCGTCCATGCCAATCAGATATCCTAAATTAATCTAGTCGCATTTGCCAACATTTGGCTCACATACCTCTTTTCCCTTCCGATTCATTTCCCCATCCAGATGCCTTTTAAATGTTGTAATTGTACCAACTTCCACCACTTCCTCTGGCAGCTCATTCCATGTACTACCCTTTTCCCTCTCACCTTAAACCTATGGCCTCTAGTTTTGGACTTCCCTACCCCGAGGAAAAGACCTTGGCTATTCACCCTATCCACACCCTTCATGATTTTATAAATCCTGATAACGTTACCCCTCAGCCTTCAACACTCCAGGGAAAACAGCGCCAGCTTATTTATTTTCAGCAGCGGTGGGAGGGGTGAGAACAAGCAGCTGAGTGGGAGCGGTTGAATTAACTCTGGGAAGGTGAGTGAACTGATATATTTGGGCAGTGGCTACATCTGTATGGTCTATATCTGGGACGGACTGGAACCAATGTCCTAGGGAGTGCTTTTGCTAACGCTGTTGGGAAGGGTTGAAACTAATGCGGCAGGGGGATGGGAACCAAATAATGAGGTCAGTGAACAGTAAGGAGGTAGTAACTAAAGCCTGTAAGGAACTAGATCATGACCTCAGCATGACTAAGGGGAAGAGTAGCCAGGGAGCAGATGATGAATGCAAAGGGATTGGTGGCCTGAGGTGCATTTGTTTTAATGCAAGAAGCGTAGTAGGAAAGGCCTTGAATTAGTTCCCAGGAGTATGATGTTATTGCTATTACTGAGACTTGGTTGAGGGAAAAACATGATTAGGAACTAAATATCCCAGGATACAGATGCTTCAGGCAGGAAAGAGAATGAGGTAAAAGGGGGGGAGGAGTTGCCTTACTGGTCAGAGAGGATGTCATAGCTGTGCTGAAGGATGGCACTATGGAAGACTCAAGCAGTATGGGCAGAGCTCAGAAATAGGAAGGGTGTGGTAACTGTTGGCAACAGCGAGCTTTAGATAGAGGTACAAATATGTAAACAGATCATGGATAGATGAAGGAGCAACAGGGTGATGGTAGTAGAAGATTTTAATTTTCCCAACATTGACTGGCATTCACTTAGTGTTAGAGGTCTAGATGGAGCAGAATTTGTAAAGAGCTTCCAGGACGGTTTTCTAGACCAGTATGTAAATAGTCCAACTCAGGAAGAGGCCATACTGGACCTGATGTTGGGGAATGAGCCCGGCCAGGCTGTTGAAGTTTCAGTCAGGGATTAATTTGGGAATAGTGATCATAATTCTGTAAGTTTCAGAATACTCATGGACAAAGACGAGAGTGGTCCTAAAGGAAGAGGGCTAAACTAGGGGAAGGTTAACTCTAGCAACATTCGGCAGGAGCTGGGGAATGTAGATTGGGAGCAGCTGTTTGAAGGTAAATCCACATTGGATATGACAATAGACAATAGATAATAGACAATAGGTGCAGGAGTAGGCCATTCAGCCCTTCGGGCCTGCACCGCCATTCAACATGATCATGGCTGATCATTCCTAATCAGTATCCTCTTCCTGCCTTATCTCCATAACCCTTGATTCCACTATTTTTGAGAGCTCTATCCAACTCTTTCTTAAATGAATCCAGAGACTGGGCCTCCACTGCCCTCTGGGGCAGAGCATTCCACACAGCCACCACTCTCTGGGTGAACAAGCACCACTCTCTGGGTGAAGAGGTTTCTCCTCATCTCTGTCCTAAATGGCCTACCCCTTATTTTTAATCTGTGTCCTCTGGTTCGGGAATCACCCATCAGCAGAAACATGTTTCCTGCCTCCAGAGTGTCCAATCCTTTAATAATCAGATCCCTTCTCAGCCTTCTAAACTCAAGGGTATACAAGCCCAATCGCTCCAGTCTTTCAGCGTAAGGTAATCCCGCCATTCCAGGAATTGACCTCGTGAACCTACGCAGCACTCCCTCAATAGCCAGAATGTCTTTCCTCAAATTTGGAGACCAGAACTGCACACAGTACTCCAGATGTGGTCTCACCAGG
>NC_057710.1:9339210-9341982 GCF_004010195.1 Chiloscyllium plagiosum
GCTGTAGTATGTTCCTCCTCTTCTTCCCGACATCATTTGTGCCGACATGTATCACCACCTTCACCCTCTTCACCCTCGTCCTTGAGGATTTCCTGCACTCTGTCTGCGATGTCTTTCACCCTGGCACCAGGAAGGCAACACACCATCCTTAAATCCCGTCTGCTACCACAAAAACCCCAGTCAGTTCCTCTCACAATGGAGTCCCCTATTACCATGGCTCTGTGCGATGTCCGACTCTTCCGCTCTGCCTCTGCGCCAACTTTTGATTGATAGACCTGGCCGCCTTGCGAACTGGCAGTGTCATCAGTCTCTACTGTTTCCAAAAGCTTCAACTTGTTCCTGACAGGTACTTCTCCCGGGGTCTCTTGCACCTGTCTCCTCTCTGTCCTCCTCATCGTCTGCTCTCTTCTGGCATGATTGGTGTAATAACCTCGCTGAAGGTCTTATCCAGAAAGATCTCGTTCTCTCGGATGAGCCTAAGGTCCTCGAGTTCTTTCATCAGCGCTGCAATATGCTCGGTCAATAGCTGAATGTGCACACACTTTCCGCACTTATACGAGCCAGACACACCAGAGTCATTGACCTCCCACATCAAGCACGTAGCACACTGAACCAGCTGGACAGTCATGTCTTCACCCTCTTCAACTGTGGCGTAATCACTTCACTCAACCTCCTTGTCAAAGACTCCTGAGCTGAAGCCTCACTCTTCGATCCAAACTTCCTTAGACCCTCTTTTTGTGGCAAGTCTGTGGACTCTTAATTTAGGTTAGAGGAGGAGGGAGGGAGGGAGATCTTACTTTGTAGGACCTGGGGTTTAGAACTCACCTTCTCTAATCGCAATCACTTACCTTCCCCAACCGGCTTTGCGCTCCGTCTGAACTTCTGTCCAGTTCCCGCTGCTCTCTGCTGCGAAAAGACCGTTGGCGTCGAGGTAAGTTCTTTATATAGCAATCACTTACCTTCCCGACCGGCTTTGCACTCCGCCTGAACTTCCGCCCAGCTCCCGCCGCTCTCTGCTGCGAAAAGTTGGAGGCTTTTAAAGAGAGGTTGATTAGAGTACAGGACAGAGGGGTAGAAATGACAAGATTAGGGAAACATGGATGACAAGTGAAATTGTGAGACTAGCCACGAGGAAAAAGGATGAGTACATAAGGTCTCGGTGACTGAAGACAGACAAAGCTTTGGAAGAATATCGGGAATGTAGGACCAATGTGAGACGAGGAATTAAGAGGGCTAAAAGGGGTCATGAAATATCTTTAGCAAAGAGGGTAAAGGAAAATCCCGAAGCCTTTTATTCATATATAATGAGCAAGAGAGTAACTAGAGAAAGAGTTGGCCCACTCAAGGATAAAGGGGAAAAGTGACTCCACGGATAAATGAGTGAGATTCGAAATGAGTATGTTGCATCAGATATTCACGGAGGAGAGGCACATGATGGACATTCAGGTTAGGGAGAGATATTTGATTACTCTAGGTCAAGTTGGCATAAGGAAGGAGGAAATGTGTATTCTAAAAGGCATTAAGGTGGACTCGTCCCCAAATCCGGATCGGATCTATCCAGGTTAATAAGGGAAAAGAGAGAGGAAATAGCTGGAGCCTTAACAGATATCATTGCAGCATCCTTGAACACGGGTGAGGTCGCAGAAGACTGGAGAATTGCTCATGTTATCCCCTTGTTCATGAAGGATAGCAGAGATACTCCAGATAATTATAGACCGGTGAGCCTGATGCCATTGGTAGAGAAGCTGCTGGAAAAAGTACTGAGGGATAGGATCATTCCCATTTGGAAGAAAATGGGCTTATTAGTTTTGTGTGGGGAAGGTCATGTCTTACTAATTTAATAGAATCCTTTGAGGAAGTGACAAAGTTGATTGATGAGGGAAGGGCTGTAGATGTCATATATATGGACTTCAGTAAGGAGTTTGATAAGGTTCCCCAGAGTAGGCTGATAGAGAAAGTGAAGTTGCATAGGGTCCAGGGTATACTAGCCAGATGGACAGAGAACTGGCTGGGCAACAGGAGACAGAGAGTAGTAGTGAAAGAGAGTTTCTCAAAATGGAGACCTGTGACCACTGGTATGCCAAGGGATCCATGCTGGGACCACTGTTGTTTGTGATATACTTAAATGATCTGGAGGAAGGTATAGACGGCCTGATTAGCAAGTTTGTTGTTGACACTAAGATTGGTGGGGTAGCAGATAGTGAAGGGGACTATCAGAGAATATACCAGAATATGGATAGATTGGAGAGTTGGGTAGAGAAATGGCAGATGGAGTTCAATCCGGGCAAATGTGAAGTAATGCATTTTGGAAGATCCAGTTCAAGAGTGAACTACAGTGGAACCTTGATTATCCGAATATCAATTATCCGAATATCGGATTATCCGAAGGAGATCTTGAGGTCACGACATTATATCAAAGACGTGTTTCCAACACTGATCGTGTCTTTTGTTTACTGTGATTAAAAGTGAACTCAATGCTACTGAGAACAGTCCTGGAT
Source organism: Chiloscyllium plagiosum (assembly GCF_004010195.1). Classification (NCBI taxonomy): domain Eukaryota; kingdom Metazoa; phylum Chordata; class Chondrichthyes; order Orectolobiformes; family Hemiscylliidae; genus Chiloscyllium; species Chiloscyllium plagiosum. The sequence goes on from NC_057710.1 coordinate 9,341,709, forward strand.
TGATGGGAGCACAGGTACTGTCTCTAAATGACTGACTTCCCACCCCCCTCTCTCTCCTCCCATACTTTCCCTGGAGTTTTATATAAGGGTTAACCCTAAACTCTCCTTCCCCAGATAATCTCTCCAACATTGTCCAGAACAGGGCAAAGGTGGAACCTGTCAAAACGTTGCTGTAAAAAGGTGTGTGTCTGTGTGGGTGTGTGTCTGTATCTGTGTCGCTGTGTGTGTGTGTGTGTATGTGTCTGTGTCTGTGTGTGTGTATCTGTGTGTGTGT
>NC_057710.1:9342353-9362674 GCF_004010195.1 Chiloscyllium plagiosum
TTGGGGGCGGGTAGAGGGGTTGGTGTTGGATGGGTGCAGGGGAGAGGCGGGCGGACGGTGCTGGATGGGGTTTGGGGTGGGCAGGCGGTGGGGACTCCTGCACAGTGTGCTGCTACCTAGTCTGAACAGGGAGCAGACTTTACAGAAAATTCTGAGCCCCAGAGGAAAGGCATTGAATCGATGAAACGAATATCTGAACGAAATAGTGCCCGCCCATCTCGTTCGGATAATTGAGATTCCCCTGTATACAATAAATGGAAAAGCCCTAGGGAAGATTGATATACAGAGAGACCTGGGTGTTCAGGTCCATTGTACCCTGAAGGTGGAGAAAGTGAGGACTGCAGATGATGGAGATCAGAGCTGAAAGTGTGTTGCTGGAAAAGCGCAGCAGGTCAGGCAGCATCCAAGGAACAGGAGAATTGATGTTTCGGGCATAAGCCCTTCTTCAGGAATGAAGGTGGCAATGCAGATCGATAGACTGGACAAGAAGGCATACGGCATGTTTTCCTTCATCGGAAGGGGTATTGAGTACAAGAGTTGGCAGGTCATGTTACAGTTGTATAAGATTTTGGTTCAGACACATTTGGAATATTGCTTACAGTTCTGGTTGCCACATTACCAAAAGGATGTGGATGCTTTGGAGAGGGTGCAGAGGAGGGTCATCAGGATGTTGCCTGCTATGGAGGGCGCTAGCTATGAAGAGAGGTTGAATAGATTAGGATTATTTTCATTAGAAAGACAAAAGTTGAGGGGGAACTAATTGAGATCCATAAAATCATGAGAGGTATCAACAGGGTGGAATAGCAAGAAGCTTTTTCCCAGAGAGGGGGACTCAATTACTAGGGGTCATGAGTTCAAAGTGAGAGAGGAAAGGTTTAAGGGAGATATATGTAGAAAGTTCTTTACGTAGAGGGTGGTGGGTGTCTGGCACACGTTCCAGCGCAGTACAAGCCCTTCTTCCCTCGATGTTGCGTCCACATGTGAAACCAATCTGGAGCCCATCTAACCTACACTATTCCATTTTCATGCATATATTTATTCACTGACCATTTAAATGCCCTTAAAGTTGACAAATCTACTACTGTTGCAGGCAGTGTGTTCCACACCCTTACTACTCTCTGAGTAAAGAAACTACCTCTGACATCTGTCTTATATCTATCACCTTTCAACTTAAAGCTATATCCCCTCATGCTAGCCATCACAATCCGAGGAAAAAGGCTCTCACTGTCCAAACTATCTAACCCTCTGATTATCTTTTCTGTCTCAATTGAGCCACCTTTGAACCTTCTTCTCTCTAATGAAAACAGCCTCAGTTCCCTCAGCCTTTCCTTGTAAGACCTTCCCTGCATAACAGGCAAAATCCTAGTAAATCTTCTCTGAACCCTTTCCAAAGCTTCCACATCCTTACTTTAGTGCGGTGACCAGAACTGTACGCAACGTTCCAAGTGTGGCTGCACCAGAGTTTTGTACAGCTGCAGCATGACCTCATGGCTCTGAGACCTAGTCCTTCCACTGATAAAAGCTAACACATTGTATGCCTTATTAGCAACCCTATCAACCTGGATGGCAACTTACAGGAATCTATGTACATGGACACTGAGATCTCTCTGCTCATCTACACTACCAAGAATCTTACCATTAGCCTAGTACTCTTTATTCCTGTTGCTCCTTCCAAAGTGAATCACCTCACATTTTTCCACATTAAACTCCATTTGCCACCTCTCAGCCCAGCCTTGCAGCTTATCTCTGTCCATCTGCAACCTGCAAATTCTTTCAGCACTATCCACAACTCCACCAACCTTTGCATCACCTGCAAATTTACTAACCCATCCTACTATGCCCTCATCTAGGTCATTCATAAGAATGACAAACAGCAGTGGCCCCAAAACAGATCCCTGTGGTACACAACAAGTAACTGAACTCCAGGATGAACATTTCCCATCAGCCACCACCCTCTGTCTTCTTTCTGATCCACACCGCTAAATCACCCTCAATCCCATGCCTCCATATTTTGTGCAATAGCCTACTGTGGGGAACCTTATCAAACACCTTACTGAAATCCATGTACACGACACTAACCACTTTACCTTCATCCATCTGTTTGGTCACCATCTCAAAGAACTTAATAAGGTTTGTGAGGTATGACCTATTCTTCACAAAACTGTGTTGACTATCCCTAATCAACTTATTTCTCTCTAGATGATTATAAATCCTATCTCTTATAATCTTTTCCAACACAACCGAAGTAAGGCTCACTGGTCTCTAATTACCAGGATTGTCTCTACTCCCCTTCTTGAACAAGAAGACAGCATTTGCTATCCTCCAGTCTTCTGGCACTTTTCTTGTAGACAATGACGACATAAAGATCAAATCCAAAGGCTCTGCAATCTCCTCTCTGGCTTCCCAGAGAATCCGATGATAAATCCCATTCAGAACATTATCTATTTTCACACTTTCCAGAATTGCTGACACCTCCTCCTTGTGAACCTCAATCCTGTCTAGTCTAGTAGCCTGTATCGCAGTATTCTCCTCAACAACATTGCCTTTTCCCAGTGTGAATACTGACAAAAAATATTCATTTAGCACTTCCCTTATCTCCTCAGACTCCACACACAACTTCCCGTTACTATCCTTGATTGGCCCTAATCTTTCTTTAGGTCATTCTTTTATTCCTGATATACCTATAGCAGGCCTTAGGGTATTCTTTGATCCTATCTGCCAATAACTTCTCATGTCCCCTCCTGGCTCTTCTTAGCTCTTTCGTTAGGTCTTTCCTGGCTAACTTGTAACTCAAGAGCCCGAACTGAGCCTCATCCTAACAAAAGCCTTCTTCTTCCTCTTGACAAGAGCTTCAACTTCTTTTGTAAACCACAGCTCCCTCGCTTGACCATTCCCACCTGTCAGGTACAAATATTCCTCCTTAACCTCTACATGATGATTGTCATTATGGAAGAGACCCCAGCTCATTGTACATATGTTGGTTCTCAGAAAGAGTTATCCAAATTAGGCCCCACATACTTTCGCTAAAAAACTGATAATTTTTTTACTACATCTAGAGTACAAACAATTCTCTTTTGAAAGTTACTTCCATCCATCACCTTAATAGGCATCACATTCCAGATCATGACAGATGCATTAATAAAAACTTCCACCCTCCCTCTCAAATTCATTTGCAATAGCCTGACATCGTTTGCTCCATCTAGGTCAGACAATCTATGTCAAAATTTAAGAATGATTAAAGATTTAAAACAAAGCTGTTAAGTCCAACAAGCTAGTCCCTCATGTAGAGATCAGTTCCCTCTCTTTGTCATCACCATAATCCCTTAGCCCCTTCTCCAGCTCCAGAAATGCATCTAATTATCTCTTGATACATCAACACTGTGCATCCAGCTGTTTCTACTTGTCTAGTGCTTTTTCTGTCTGTGTCTGCTCTGGCTCAGATAGTGATACCCTCAGCCAGAAGTTGTGTTTTCAAGCCTTTCCCTCTCTGTGAACTTGTACAAATAAACAAACAACAACACTAGCACTCCAAGTGAATGCCTTATTTGAAGGTGCCATCTCCAAGGTGTGATGTGAGCCAAAGCCCTTTCACTGGTGGTCATCAAGCATGCCTATTTTGAAACAAAAGCAGAAATTGCTAGAGAAACTCAGCATCTGTGTGAAGAAAACAGAGTAAACGCTTTGAGTCTGGTACCTCTTCATACCAATGGAGTTTTCTTCCCATGTCCTGGCCAATGTTTACCTCTCAACCAATACCATTGAATAACAGAACACTTGGTCATTATCAAGCTGCAGTTTAAGAAAAAGTGCAGCGCACAGATTGGCTGCTGCATTTTCCTTCTTACAAAGTGAGCACTCTTCCAATGTGTTTGAATGTACTCTGGTGGTGAAAGGTACTTTGTAGATTCAAGCCTTTGTTTCAGTGAAATAATTTGATCTCCATCAAAAATGTTTTAAATTAACCCGTTCACACATGTTATCGTACACATTTGGAGTAAATGGGACTGAAACCCACTTTATCGAGACCAGAGAGAGGAACACTGCCACTAGATCTTTGAGCAGAGCATTGTATTTACAGTAAGTACCTAACATTTACCAGTCCTGGAAATGTTAATCTGCCTCAGCATTCATTACCCAACCCTAATTATGTTTGAGAAAGTGGTGGAGAACTGCCTTCTTCAAATGCTACAGTCCTTTAAACCCACAATGCTGTTTGGGAGGGAGATCCAGGGTTTTGACTCAGTGACACTGAAGGAACAACAATATATTTTCAGGTTTAAAGTCACAAACAGTCATGAAATCATACAGCAGAGAAACAGGCCATTCAACCCATCATGTCTATGCTGACCAACAAACACCAAACTATTGGCTTTACGCAGGGGAGGTCTTGTCTCATAAACTTGATTGAGTTTTTTTGAGAAAGAAAACGAAGATAAGTGGGTGAGGGTGGGGCAGTGGATGTTGGCTACACGGACTTTACTAAAGTATTTGACAATGTCCCCCATGGTAGGCTGGTTCAGAAGATTAAGTCACATTGGATACATAGTGAGTTGGCAAGTTAGATACAAAATTGGCTTGGTCATAGAAGACAGGGGGTAGTTGTGAAGGGGTGTTTTACTGACTGGAGGTCTGCAACTAGTGGTGTTTGTGAAGATCAGTGTGGAGACTTCTGTTATTTGTAATATATGTATAAATGATTTGAATGAAAATGGTGGTGGTCTGATTATTATGTTTGCAGACAACATGAAAATTGGTGGAGTTGTGGATAGTACGGAAGGTTATCAAAGAATACACCAGGATGTAGATCAGTTGGAAACTGGACAGAAAAATGGCAGATGGACTTTAATCTGGTCAAGTGTGAGATGATGCATTTTGGGAGGCGAAATCAAGAGGAAAGTATCCAGTAAATGGCAGGACTTTTAGGAGCATTGATATCCAGTGGGGCATAAGTCCATAGCTCTCTGAAAGTGGCAACACAGATGGAAAAGATGATAAAGAAGGCATATGACATTCTTCCCTTCCTCAGTCAGGGCATTGAGTATAAAAGTTCACAAGTCATGTTGTAGCTGTATAAGACTTTGATCAGGCCACATTTGAAGTATTGCGTGCAGTTCTGGTCACCATATTATAGGAAGGGTATGGAAACTTTGGAGAGGATGCAAAATAAGTTTATCATGATGTGTCTAGACTGGAGAGTTTTAGCAAAAGGAAAATTTGTACAAACCTGTATTATTTTTGCTAGAACATCACAGGCTGAGGGATGATTTAATTTGATTTGATATATTGTCATGTGTGCCTAAGTATAGTTAAAAGCTTTGTTTGTGAACAGTACAGGCAGATCATAGTAAGCAAGGACATACAGGTCATAGGCCGAAGAAAAACACCTGGACAGAATAAGGCATACAGGTTACACCACATAAGACGTGCGCTAGGCAAGATTAGCATTAACAAGATCAGCATTACTTTAAGTGAGAGAGTCCATTCATCAGTCGAATAAAACTGGGGAGAAGCTGTTCTTGAACCTGTTTCTGTATCTTCTGCCTCACAAAGAGGTTGTAGGAGATCATTACTGGGATGTGATGGGTCTTTGATGATGTTGGCAGCCTTTCTGTGGTTGTGAACCATTTAAATGGAGTCCATGGATGGAAGGTTGGCTTCTGTGATGATCAGGGCCGTGCCACCACCTTCTACAGTTTCTTATGGTCCTGGGCAGAGCGGTTGTCATACAAGGCTATTATGCATCCAGACAGTATGCTCTCAATGGTGCATCTTTCACACACATCCACACACACATGCACACCTGTAGGATGATTTTTCATTTGCAGATTTGTACTTCCAGATACATTCAACTTTGTTCAATAAGCATACAATCTGTACGCAGTCAGTCCATGTGACTATTTATAAATTCCTACTTTGGAAATAGAATCAGTCTGACTCAAGGTTGGGATACAGCCAGACTCTAACCCACACCTTTATTGGATGAGCTGAGATGTCACCTTTTTTTTTGTAAAACCTTAAGTTATCTCAGGAATGTGACTTGAAAGAAGTTCTAGGATTTACATATTAATCAATCAAAACCTGCATCCCCATTTTAAGTGATAAAATATCTAACAGAAATCTAGGTTTGTTCAATACATCACATCAGTTATATGACACTTTGATCTTTTAGTATAAATTCTGTGTCCTACGATCCTGCCCCACTAGCTACCTGACAAAAGAGCAGTGCTCTGAAAGCTTGTACTTCCAATAAACCTGTTGATCTATAACTTGGCATTATGCGATTTTTAATTCTACCCTTATTAGACCTCCCATTGTACCATAATTAAATTCCCTCTGCCATTATTCTGTCCAATTTCCCAGCTTATCAATATCAGACAGTAACCTGAGACCATCCTCCTCACTATCAACAATATCCCAATTGTTGTGTCTCTGCAAACTTATTAATTAAAACTTCCACATCTGATTTGTTAATGTACATAACAAACAGCAACGATCCCAGTTCCAATCCTTGTGATACACAGCTGGTCACAAGCTTCCAATCACAAAAATAATCACCATTACCCTTTACCTCATATTTGCAAACCAATTTTGGATCCAGTTTGCCAATTTGCCTTGGATCCCATGGATTGATATGTTTTGGACCAGCCTTCTGTGTGGGAAATTGTCAAAGGCATTGTTAAAGTAAACCACATGAACTGCACTATCCTCATCAATATATGTACTTGCCTTTTCAATAGCTCAATTAAATTTGTCAGGCAGGATCTCTCTCTAACAAATCTGGGCTGACTATCCCTGATCAGCCCTTGCTTTTCCAAATATTGTTTAATCTTGTCGTTCAGAATTTCTTCCTACCTTTGACGTCAGTCCAACTGGTCTGTAATTAACTGTCCTATTCCTGTTTCCCTTCCTGAGCAAAGGAAACTACACAAAGTATCCTCCAATATCTGACACTTCATCTGTGGCCAGCTAAGCATTAACAATCTCTTGTTGTATGGTTAATCCAATTTAGTTTCTGGTCAATTGTAATCCCCAGGATGTTGATAGTGGGGGATTCAGTTCTGGTATTACCATTTGAATGTTAGATTCTCTCTTGTTGGAGATGGTCATTGCCTGGCAGTTGTGTGGTGCAGATGGCATTTTTCAACATAAGCCAGGACTTTGCACAGAAATTGGTGCATTTTGGCATGGACTGCTTCAGCAGCTGAGGAGTCACAAATGGTGCTGATCATGGTACAATCATTGACAAACATCCCTAATTCTGGCCTTATAATGGAGGGAAAGTCATTGAAGCAGCTGAAGATGGTTGGGCTGAGGACACTATCCTGAAGAACTCTTGCAGATATGTCCTGGAGCTGGGATGACCAACCTCCAACAAACACAACCACCTTCCTATGTGCCAAGTATGACTCTAATCAGCAAGAGTTTTATCATGGTAAAAATAATGACTGCAGATGCTGGAAACCAGATTCTGGATCAATGGTGCTGGAATAGCACAGCAATTCAGGCAGCATCCGAGGAGTCAGTCAAATGCGTTCTTGATGTCAAGGGTGATGTCACTTTTACCTCACCTTCATCTCTGGAATTCAGCTCTTTTGTTCCTGTTTGGACCAAGGCTATAGTGAGGTCAGGAGCTGAGTGGCCCTGATGGAACACAAACCGAGCATCAGTGAGCAGGTTATTGTTGAGCAAGTGCTACTTGATAGCACTGTGAATGACATCTCCCATTAATTACATGGACAATTTTCCACATTGGTGGGTAGATGCCAGCTTTGCAACTGTACTGGAACACTAATTATCTAAACTGCATTTTTATAAACTCTTTCACTGTCCTTTGGTGTCCATGACATTAATTGAAACTCAGATGCAATGGCAGATCTACTGCAAGATAATAGCTCTCAGACGATAATCTTTCAAAAGGTCTAAAGTCATTCGGCTGGTTTTTCCCTTTGTTTCTATGAAATGAGAGAGCTCGGTATTTGTGAGCAGAGATTCTGATTCTGAGATCCTTCAACGGTGTAAGAGGAATGGGGTTAGCACGGAGGCAGATTAGGTCAGGAGCAATGAATTTGAGGAAAAGGGAAGTGGGTCCAATGCAGGCATAGATGTTGTCCAGCGTGGGCTGGTATTATTGAGTTTCAGGCAGAGAGAGGGAGGCTGGTTTCAGATCAGGGGCTTTTTTCTTTGTTCTCTTGTGGGACGTGGTTGCCACTGGCTGGGCTAGCACTTATTGCTCATCCTTACTTGCCCTTGAGAAGGTGTTGGTGAGCTGCCTTCTTGAACTGCGGCAGTCCACCTTCTGTAGCTTGATCAACAATGCCACTAAGGAGAGGATTTCGGGATTTTCACTCAGCAACAGTTTAGGAAGGAAACAGTGAAGATTCCGGATGAATGGCTCCTGCCCGAAATGTCGATTTTCCTGCGCCTCGGATGCTGCCTGACCTGCTGTGCTTTTCCAGCATCACTCTAACCTTGACAGTGAAGGAACATTGATATATTTCCAAGTCATAGAGTCATACAGCACAGAAACAGATCCTTCAGTCCAACTCATGCATGCTGACCAGGTTTCCCAAACTAAACTAGTCCCATTTTCTTGCATTTGTCCTCTATCCCACTAAACCTTTCCTATTTATAGACCTGTCGAAATGTCTTTTAAATGTTGTAACTGTATCTGCATCTACCATCTCCTGTGGCAGCTCATTCCAAATACAGGATGTACTCTGTGTGAAAATGTTGCCCTTCAGGTCTCTTTCAAATATTTCCTCTCTCACCTTAAAATCTTAAGCTGGAATTACATCTATCCCGGTATTTGGAAAGTATTCCTGACTTGACTATTGTTGATAGTGATCAGACATTGGGGTGACAAGAGGTGAGTTAAACACCAGAGAATTCCTTGCCTCTGACGAGCTTGTGTAGCCACAGTATGGAGCATTTGTATGACTGGTCCAGTTGAGTTTCTGGCCAATAGTAACCCCAGGATGTTGATAGTGAGAAATTCAGCAACTGTATTACCTTTGAATGTTATGGGGCGTAAACTAGATTCTCTCTTGTTGGAGATAGCAATTGCCTGGCACTTGTGTGGCACAAATGTCACTTTTCAGTTATCAGCCCAAATATGGATGTTGTTTGGATCATGCTGCTTATGGACATAGGCCACTTCAGTATCTGAAGAATTACAAATGGTGCCGTACATTGTGAAATCAACAGAGAACACCCCATTCTGCCCTTTTGATGGAGGGGAGATCAAAGCTGCTGAAGATGGTTGGGATTGGGATATTACTCTGAGCAAATACTGCAGTGATGTCTTGGGATGTCCAACAGCCACAACTCATCTTTCTTTGTGCCATATGTAACACAAATCAGCACCCCTTATTTTCCAGAGACTTCTGTTTTGTTTAGGCTACTGAATTCCAAACTTGATCAAAAGCAGATTTGATGCATAGGGCAGCCACTCTTACCTCCCCTCTAGGGTTCAACACTTTTGTCTCTGAGTGGACCAAGTCTCTAATGAGGTCAAGAGTTTACTACCCTTGCAGGAAATTAAACTGAACATTTTATTCCTTTGCAGTCGCTGTTTGATAGCACTCTCATCACTTTACTGATGAACGAGAATAGACTGATGGACCGGTAATTGACTAGGTTGGATTTGTGTTGTTTTTTGTGCACAGGGACATACCTGGATAACTTTCCACATTGTCAGGTGTATATCTTGGCTAGGAATATGGCAAGTTCTGGAGGACATGTGTTCAGTACTAATGCCAAAATGCTTTTGACAACATCCCACGTTTGAGACTGATAAAGAAGGTAAGAGCACATGCAATCCAGGGTAACTTGGCAAGTTGAATCCAAAATTGGCTTTGTGGTAGGAGGTGGAAGGCTGTTGGTGTGAATAGAGGCCATTGTCCAATGGTATTAATGGTGGGTCCCTTATTGTCTGTGATGGACATAAACAATGTAGATGAGAGTGTGGGGAAGATAACTAAGTTTGTAGATGACAGAAAGATTGGCCAAATGGTTGATAGTGTGGAAGAAGGTCTTAGGTTACAGGAGGATATAAATGGATTGGTCAGATGGGTGTTAGTGATAGATCAGTGGCAGATGAAATTTATTCCTGAAAAGTGTGAGATGATGCATTTTGGCAGAGGGAATAAGACAAAGGAGTACTTAATGAATGGTAGGATATTAAACAGCTCAGAGGATCAGAAGGATCTTGAGGTGTTTGTCCAAAAATCCCCAAATGTGGTAAAGCTAGATAATAGGGTAGTTAAGAAGGCAGATGGCAGGTTGGATAAGCTTAGTTAGTTTTCTTCGGAGCAGGGAAGGCTGAGGGGGGATCTGAGGGGAGATCTGACTGAGGGGCACGGAAAGGACAAATAGAATGTGGCTGTTCTCCCTATTCAAAGGATCAATAATAAGGGGTCATCATTTTAAGGTGAAAGGCAGAAGGTTTAGAGGGGAATTGAGGAAAGCATTTTTCACCCAGAAAGTGACGGAGGTCTGAAATGCACTGTCTGGGTGGGTAGCTGGGGCAAATAACCTCACAGCTTTTAAAAAGTATTTGGATGAGCTCTTGAAATGTCATAACATTTGTGGTTATGCTGGGCCATGGGGTTACTGTTACTAAATACAATTGTGCCTCAGATGGCCCACAGCTTCCCAAGGTTGCCCAGGTTGGAGTTACCAAATCTGTTCGAACTTTGTCCCTTTTAGCACAGTGGTAGTGCCGCACAACACAACGGAGGGTATTCTCAAAAAGGACTGTGCAGTGGTCACTGCAATCGATACTGTCATTGTCAGATGCATCTTCAGCAGGCAGATTGGTGAGGATGAAGTCAACTAGATTTTTCCCTCTTGTTGGTTCCCTCAACATCTGCCACAATCCCAGTCTAGCCGCAATGTCAACTAGCTCAATCAATAGAGGCACTGTCAGTGGTAGATTTTGAATGTCCCTATTTAGAGTACATTCAGTGCCTTTGTCACCCTCAGTGCTTCCTCCAAATGCTGTTCAACATGGAGCATACGTAGTAACCAGCAGGAAGTTTCCTTGTCTATGTTTGTCCTGATGCCATGTGAATTCATGGTGTTCGGAGTCACTGTAGAGGATTCTCAGTGCAATTTCTTCTGGTCTGAGTATTACTGCGCTGCCAACCTTAGACTACCTACAGTGTGTAAAGAGGCCCTTCAGCCCAACAAGTGCACACCGACCCTCCGAAGAGAAACCAAACCCCCTATATTTACCCCTGACTAATCCACCTAACACTATGGGCAATTTAGCATGGCCAATTCACCTAAGCTGCACATCTTTGGACTGTGGGAGGAAACCAGACACCCGGAGGAAACCCACGCGGACACGGGGAGAATGTGCAAACTCCACACAGACAGTTGCCCGAGGCGGGAATTGAACCCGGGTCCCTGGTGCTGTGAGGCCGCAGTGCTAACCACTGTGCCACCATGTCGTTCTGGTGGGACAGGACATATCCTAGCATGGTGATGGTGTGTTGTCTGAGACATTACCTGTAAGGTATAATCCCATGAGGATGGCTATATCAGGCTGTTGCTTGACTAGTCTGTAGGACAGCTGTCCCATTTTTGACACTAGTCCTCAGATGTCAGTAAGGAAGTCTTTGTAGGGTTGATCGTGTCTGCTTGTACCATCACTGTTTCCGGTGCCTGTGTTGATGCTGAGTGGTTCATCTGGTTTCCCTCAATTTTTTTTAGGCTTTGTAGTGTTTTGATACAACTTTGTGGCTTGCCAGACCATTTCAGAGAGCAGAGCTTACTGTGGGTCTGGAGTCACATGTTAGCAAGATCAGGTGAACACAACAAACTTTTAGCCCAATAGACATTAATGAACCAGTTGGCTTTTTACAACAATGGACAAGTGCTTCATGGTTGAAATCAGGCTAGCTTTTAATTTCAGATTCTTACTGAATTCAAATGTTGCCATCAGGTGGGATTCTGGTAACCCCAGAATATTTACTGAGAGTTCTGGTTTGCTCATTCAGTAACATTACCATTACACAATCACCTCTCCACTTGTGGTCAATGGTGTTGACTACAGGTGATTCATCAATGACAATGTCATTGTATGCCGATTGGCACTGGTTATATTGTCTCTTGTTGGAGATGGCCATTACCTGGAACTTGTGTAGCATGGATTTTACTTGTCACTTGACAACCTAAACCTGGACATTGTCCAGGTCTTGTTGCATTTGAAATTGGACTCCTTCAGTATCTGATGAATTGAAAATGGTGCCAAACATTGTATAATCTTAAACAAACATCCCCACTTCTGACCTTAGGATGGAAGGAAGATGATTGATGAAGCCATTGAAGATAGTTCGGCCTAGCACACCTCTGACTTAAAAATATTTGATAACCCTGCCTCCATCCCCATCTGGGGAAGAGAACAGGTTTCTCCCTCTCACTCTGAATCAGTCAATGTTACATTGCAACCTTCTGTTCCCATCTCCATGACTGACTGTCTCACTTAATGTCACCAAGCTTGCTACCATTACTGCAATCTTGGTCCCATCATGAGTTCGCATCTTCACAAGCAAGGGGAGAAAGGGAAGAGAATGGGCCAAACTTAAAAACAAGAAGTTCTCTTTAAGAAAAGATAAAATAGCAAGCGCAAACAGGGGAAATTATGCTTCCTTTATCTGGCAACTTTCTCTTTTGGCAGCTATCTCAATACCCGGCTCACTTTTTGTCTTCTAACCGTGTCTAATGCTAGGTTATTTGGCTCGACTCTTTCATTTGCTTCGCCTCATCTCTAATAGACTGGTTAATGTTGCGAGGAAGTGCTTCTTTCCCCTTGATCGGTGGCACTTGTGAAGCAACATAAAAGACTTCACATGGGAGATATTAGTCAAAACAAAGTCTTGCTCCCGTTATCTGAAGAGGAAAAACATGTCCCAAGTATTTGGTGACTAAGGACTCAGGCTGATTGTCTCTGCACCTGGACTCTATTTCTTGGCACTTACGTGCATGCAGTGAGTGAGAGCACGAGATTAATTCCTCCCTGCATCATTAAGCACTGACAAAGCGAGGAATCAGAGCAACGAGCCAAATGAACTGGAATCAGTGATAGTTGAATAGCAAAGAGAGCGTAAAACACTAAAGAGTGTGGACAGAAAGCTAAAGCCATCAAACAAGATACAAAGTCATCCTGGTCATCAGCACAAATCAGGCGATGGTGCACCCTTAATGCTTGCCTGGTTTTCTTTCCCAATATATAGAAAAGGTCGGTAGACGGCCTGACTGCTCTCTGTCTCAGCTTCGACCCTCATCATGCCTTCATCACCTCAATAGTACAGGAGAGTAATTTATTAGATTAGATTCCCTACAGTGTGGAAACAGGCCCTTCGGCCCAACCAGTCCACACTGACCCTCTGAAGAGCAACCCACCCAGACCCATTCCCCTACATTCACCCCTGACCAATGCACCTAACACTATGGGTAATTTAGAACATAGAACATAGAATATTACAGCGCAGTACAGGCCCTTCGGCCCTCGATGTTGCGCCGACCTGTCATAACAATCTGAAGTCCATCCCACCTACACTATTCCATGTACGTCCATATGCTTGTCCAATGACGACTTAAATGTACTTAAAGTTGGCGAATCTACTACCATTGCAGGCAAAGCATTCCATACCCTTACTACTCTCTGAGTAAAGAAACTACCTCTGACATCTGTCCTATATCTACCATCCCTCAATTTAAAGCTATGCCCCCTCGTGCTCACCGTCACCATACTTGGTAAAAGGCTCTCCCCGTCCACCCTATCTAACCCTCTGATTATCTTATATGTCTTTATTAAGTCACCTCTCAACCTTCGTCTCTCTAAGGAAACAGCCTCAAGTCCCTCAGCCTTTCATCGTAAGACCTTCTCTCCATACCAGGCAACATCCTAGTAAATCTTCTCTATACCCTTTCCAAAGCTTCCACATCCTTCTTATAATTCGGTGACCAGAACTGTACACAATACTCCAAGTGCAGCTGCACTAGAGTTTTGCACAGCTGTAGCATAACCTCACGGTTCCGGAACTCGATCCCTCTATTAATAAAAGCTAAAACACTGTATGTCTTCTTAACAACCCTGTCAACATGTGTGGCAACTTTCAAGGATCTGTGTACCTGGACACCGAGATCTCTCTGCTCATCTACACTACCAAGAATCTTACCATTAGCCCAGTACTTTGCATTCCGGTTAATCCGACCAAAGTGAATCACCTCACACTTGTCCGCATTAAATTCCATTTTCCACCTCTCTGCCCAGCTCTGCAGCTTATCTATGTCTCTCTGTAACCTACAACATCTTTCGTCACTATCCACAACTCCACCGACCTTAGTGTTATCTGCAAATTTACTGACCCACCCTTTTACGCCCTCATCCAGGTCATTTATAAAAATGACGAACAGCAGTGGACCTAACACTGACCCTTGATGAACATTTCACATCGACCACCACCCTCAGTCTTCTTTCAGCAAGCCAATTACTGATCCAAACTGCTATTACTCCCACATTAGCATGGCCAATTCACCTGACCTGCATATCTTTGGACTGTGGGAGGAAACCGGGGCACTCGGAGGAAACCCACGCAGACACGGGGAGAATGTGCAAATTCCACACAGACAGTTGCTTGAGGCTGGAATTGAACCTGGGTCCCTGGCGCTGTGAGGCAGCAGTGCTAACCACTGAGCCACCATGCATTTCTGAAAACACTGTAAAGTGTGAATAAGTCACCATAATTAATCCAGTGCCCGGTTAATTACATAAATTATTTTTTTAAAATGCGAAGTTAAGACAACTTTCACTTTTTGTTCCAATCACGACTTCTTGATTTCACAAGTGGCTACAGGACACTCCTTACCCTCACAGCGGCCAAAGCTGTCCCTGAGGTCACAACAGCAAGAAGGTAGCAGGCTGAAGCAGCCCCCTCCACTGATGACCAGACTCAGAATGTCACCTCTGCCAAAGCCTCCTCATTACTGCTGATACTCCAGCCGCCGCTATAGTCTAGACACTGTCCCAGCTCTCAAGGAGTGGGCCCATCTCAACTTTCGAGAATCACTTGACCTAACTCCCAAGGATGGAGGGATCATTCACTCCACTGCTTTTGCAAATGCCGCTGAAACGTCGAAGGAGAGGAACGGACCGTGATCCGTTGACACTGGAACAGATGCTAATACCTGGATTGCTATGGCCACGAGTTATAGACCGGATCCACTGCCCAACGGCTCCCCACAAACTCTCTCCACCATCACAGGAAGAACAAAACATGAATATTATTCAAAAGTTGAATGAAGAAAAATAAAACTTAAAAAAAACGGGTGCGGAATGGTCGTGTGAGAGGGAACGGATGAGCCAGGAGCCCGAACACCTCCTACTCTGCTTCCTCCGCCATCTTGAAATGAAAAAGACTTAACAATTCGAATGCTCTTCGGATTGGACTCCCTACCTCAATAAATTTTAGATCAACAAAAATCTCTATTGCCTATGACTTAATTTGCACCATCACCCGGTCATCTGTTGCCTGAGTGCTCGATGAACTGCAATGCCTCTTCATCAATCAACACCTTGATTTCATATCTTGTACCCTATCAAATCTCTTGTTGGCCTCACCCTTCACTATCTCCTCTCCTTTATACCCACAACTCTCTGAGATATTTGTGCTTCTCTAACTGGGGCCCATGGAATTTCCTGCAATGCATTCGCTCTACCAATAGTGTCCACACCTTCACTTGCCTCGGCCCCAAGCTCTGAGGTTTCTCTTCTAACCATCTACACCTCATTTTCCTCCTTTGAGACACTCTCAAAATCTGACCTTATTGAGCTTTTGGTTATCTGATCAAATAGTTGCTTACATTTCTCTAGCATGTCTTGGAATGGTATATTACATTCATTTTTAAAATTTACTCACTGGGTGTGCTGTCGGGGCCAATGTTTATTGCCCGTCTCTAGTCACACTAATAATTTGTTGTTGTTGTTGATGTAGGGTTAAGTAGAAATAAAGTGTCAAACTGGTAAAGCTTGAAAACCGAACTCCTTGCGTGCCAAACGGTCTGAGTAGAAAGCGATTGATAACTAAGCAATTCCAAAACCAATGGACCAGACCTAAGATCTGCAGTCCTGCTACACCCAGTCATGAATGGTGGTAGAAAGCTAAATAACTGACTAGAGGAGGAGATTTCTCAAGCACCCCCATCCTCAAAAATGGGAGAGCCCAGTGCATCAATGAATAAGATATGGCTGAAGCAGTCACATCCAGAATTGCTGACTGGATGATCCATCTCAGCTTCCTCTGGAGGTCTCCAGCATCAGGGATGCCTGACTCCAACCAAATAGTTTCAGTCCACATGATATAAAGAAATGGTTGAAGACAATGGGTATAGCAAGGGCAATGGACCCTGATAATATTCTGACAATGGTACTGAGGAATTTTGCTCTAGAGTTTGCTGCTGCCAGTACAGTTACAGCACTGGCATCTACCCAACTATGTTAAAAATTGACCATGCACTTCCTGTATGCAAAAAGCAGATCAAATCCAACCTGGCCAATTACCTCCCCAGCAATAACTTGCTCAGTGACACCCAATTTGGGTTTGACCAGGGCCCACTCAGCTCCTGAGCTCAGTACAACCTTGTACAACAAAAGAACTGATTTACAGAGGTGAGGTGAGAGTGACTGCTCGAGGTATCAAGGTCACATTTGACTGTGTGTGGCACCAAGGAGCTCTCTAACAAAAGAAAAGTTAATGTGAATGAGGGAGAAAGACTCTCTGCCCAAGTTGGAATTGTACCTGGTACATTTGAAGGTGGTTGCTGGAGTCAGTCATCTTTGTTCCAGGCTGTCTCTGCAGGGATTCCTGTTGTGTCCTAGGCCAACCATCTTCATCAATGACCTTCTATCTATTACGAGGTCAGAAGTGCAGATGGTCGCTGATGATTGCACAGCAATTGTTCAACACCATTTGTGACTTAGATACTGAAGCAGGCCCTATATATGCAGCAAGATCTGGACAACATCCAAACAGAGGTTCAAAGTGAGAATAGAAAAGGTAGTCAAGAGCAAGTCAGAGAATGAGATAACTCTGAAGAAATAAACTGCATTTATTTCAATGTAAGAGGTCTTATAAGTAAGGTTGATGTACTCCGGCCATGTATGGAAACATGTGACTGGAATGTCTCGAGAAATTTGGCTGAGGAAATGACAGGATGGGTAGCTCAACGTTCTGGGTTAGATACTATAGGAAGGATAGAAAGGGAGGAAAGAGGGGAAGGGGAGTGGTGTTTTTGAATTAAAGAAAACATTACGACTGTAATTAGAGAGGATATTTCTGAGGAATAATCCAGTGAAACTCTACAGGTAGAAGTTAGAAGAACGAGATGATCACCTCAAATGGCTTCTATTATCGGGCTCCCAATAGTCATAGAGTCATCGAGATGTACAGCATGGAAACAGACCCTTCAGTCCAACCCGTCCATGCCAACCAGATATCCCAACCTAATCTAGTCCCACCTGTCAGCACCCGGCCCATATCCCTCCAAACCCTTCCTATTCATATACCCATCCAAATGCCTTTTAAATGTTGCAATTGTACCAGTCTCTACCACTTCCTCTGGCAGCTCATTCCATACACGTACCACCCTCTGCATGAAAAAGTTGCCCCTTAGGTCTCTTTTGTATCTTTCCCCTCTCACCCTAAACCTATGCCCTCTCGTTCTGGACTCCCCAACCCCAGGGAAAAGATAGGATATTTATCCTATCCATGCCCCTCATAATTTTGTAAACCTCTATAAGATCTCCCTTCAGCTTCTAACGCTCCAGGGAAAACAGCCCCAGCCTGTTCAGCCTCTCCCTATAGCTCAAATCCTCCAACCCTGGCAACATCCTTGTAAATCTTTTCTGAACCCTTTCAAGTTTCACAACATCTTTCAGTGGGATATTAAGGAACAAGTATGAAGAGATATCTCAGATATATTGGATCCAGGTCGATGTGCTTGTTGATTGAATCTGATTGAATACTGGCCACTGCAACGAACAGCTGGAACTGACAACCGGAAGCGGCAGATTCAAACCACTACAAATGCCGGAGGAAAGATCACAGAAGCGCTTCACAGGAGGTTCCCAAGCACTGAGGATGTCACCTAGACAGGCGACGAAACATCTGCAACACAAATTCCCAGCTCGGCGAACAGAACCACAACAATGAGCACCCGAGCTACAAATCTTCTCACAAACTTTTTGAACAGTGTTAAAGGCTTAGATGGTGGGGAATTTTTAAAAATGTGTCCAAGAAGATTTTCCTTATCAGTATGCAAACATGCCTACCAGAAAAAGAGCAAAACTTGACCTTCTTTTGGGAAATAGGGCAGGGTAAGTGACTGAAGTGTTAGCAGGGGAACACTTTGGGACTAGTGATCATAATTCTGTTAGTTTTAGCATAGTTACAGGAAAGGATAGGCCTTCCATAAAACTCAATGCTTTTAATTTGAGTAAGGCAAATTTTAATGGTATGAGACAACATCTTTCAAAAGCTGATTGGAGAAGACTGTTCACAGGCAAGGGGACATCTGACAAGTGGGAGACCTTTCAAAAGTATGATGTGGAGGTGCCAGTGTTGGACTGGGGTGGACAAAGTTAAAAAATCACACAACATCTGCTTATAGTCCAACAGGTTTATTTGGAATAACTAGCTTTTGGAGCGCTGCTTCTTCCTCAGGTAACTAGTGAGGCAGGATCATAAGACAGACTTTATAGCAAAAGATCACAGTGTCATGCAATTAAAATGATATATTGAACAAACCTAGATTGCTGTGAAATCTTTCATCTTTTAGAATGGATTGCAGATTTTGGTTCATTTATACGTAAATCCCAGAACTTTTTTTCAGTCACATTCTCGAGATAACTTAAGGTTTTATTAAAAAAGATGACATCTCAGCTCAGACAATGCATTAAAGGTGTGAGGTTAGAGTCTGTCTGTATCCTAATTTTGAGTCAGACTGGTTCTATTTCCAAAGTAGAAATTTATAAAATGTTATATGGATGGATTGCCTGTATTGACTACCTGCAGGTTGTGTGCTTTTTGAGCAAAAATAGAATGTGTCTACAAATACAATTCTGCAAATGCAAATTCACTCCATAGACGTGTGTGTGTGTATATATGAGGGAGAGAGAGAGAGAGACAGAGAGACAGAAAGAGTGCATGTGAGTATGTGCATGTGAGTGCGTGTGAGAGAGTGTGTGTCTCTGTGTGTGTGCGTGCTTGGCAGAATGTGTGCATGAGTGTGATGGAGTGTGGGTGTGTGTGTGGGTGTGAGTGTGGGGGGTATATATGTGTGTGTGTGTCTGAGAGAGAGTGTGTGTTTGAGAGAGGGTCTGTGTGAGTGTGTGAGTATGTAAGAGTGTGTGTGTATGTGTGCTTGTGTGTGTTTGTGAGTGTGAGAGAGGTATAGTGCAGTGGGGTCATCTGTAGTGTGACATGAACCCAAGGTCCCGGTTGAGGCCATCCCCTTGGATACCAAACTTGACTATCAGCCTTTGCTCGGCCACTTTGCGTTATTACATATCCTGAAGTCTGCCTTGGAGGATGGTCACCCAAAGATCCAAAGTCAAATGTCCCTGATCACTGAAGTGTTCCCTATGTGGGAGGGAACAGTCCCGCCTGGTGATTGTTGTGTAGTGCCCATTCATCCATTGTTGTAGTGTCTGCTTGGACTCGCCAATGCACCATGCTCGGGACATCCTTGCCTGCAACGTATGAGATAGACAACGTTGGCTGAGTCACATGAGTACCTGCCGTGTACATGGTGAATGGTGTCCCCATGTGTAATGGTAGTATCTATGTTGACACTCTGACACGTCTTGCAGTGGCTGGCATGACAGGGTTATATTGCGTTGTGGTTGATATTGTACTGAAGGCTGGGCAGTTTGCTGCAAAAAATGGTCCGTTTGAGGTTTGGCGATTGTTTAAAAGTGAGAAGTGGAGGCGTATGGGAAGGTCTTGGCGAGGTGCTCATCCTCATCGATTATGTGTTGCAGGTGGCGAAGAGCTTGGCGTAGTTTCTCCGCTCCCAGGAAATACTAGATAAACGAAGGGTGCCCTATCGGTCGCATCATGTGTCTGACTCCTGAGGAGGTCAATACGGTTTCTCACTGTGGCACATCGGAACTTGTATCTTATCCTGTTATAATGAGGTCGATAGTAGTCATGATTTCGAGATGCCGGTGTTGGACTGGGGTGTACAAAGTTAAAAATCACACAACACCAGGTTATAGTCCAACAGGTTTAATTGGAAGCACGCTAGCTTTCGGA
>NC_057710.1:9363034-9396019 GCF_004010195.1 Chiloscyllium plagiosum
TCAATCTAAACATCATGGCATAGACAGAGAACACAGGGGGCCAACACCTTCAACATATTGTCTAGCTATCACCATTGTTAACAGCTAATCCGAGAATGCAACTGTAAAAAAAAAGGTTTTGTGATGTACACATGAAAGAAGTGAAACTATCACTGTATTCTAACAGATGAAAGGCTTAACAGACAACCAATTTTTCAATGTATAATTTCAGTTATATCACACTGTAAATTTTTGCTATAAATTCTGTGTTACGATCGAGCCCTCCTCTCACCTGATGAAGGAGCATCGCTCTGAAAGTTAGCGTGCTTCCAATTAAACCTGTTGGACTATAACTTGGTGTTGTGTGATTTTTAACTTTGTTCTAATGAGGGCATTCTTCAGCATGCTCCTCCTCATCTGAATAGATCCTGTGTATGTGTAGGGCTTGTCCGTAGGGATGGCTGTTAGAGTGGAAGCTAGAGAAGTGCGGCATCGTGAGGTTATATGTGGGTTTGCGGTAGAGTGAGATACTGAGGTTCCCATCCTTGATGGAGATGCCTGTGTCCAAGAATGAGACTGATACTAAACAGTAATCCATGGTGAGTCTGATGGTGGGATGAAACTCATTGATATCATTGTGCAGTTGTTTCAGTGACTCCTCAACATGTGCACAGAGGAAGAAAATGTCGTCAGGTGTATGGTGTTGGTTGGAGGTCCTGTGCAGCAAAGAGGTCTTGTTCAAACTTGAGCATGAAAATGTTGGCATATTGGGAGCAAATTTGGTCCCCATGGCTGTTCCATGTGACTGGATGAAGAACTGGTTGTCAAAGCTGAAAACATGGTTGAGGATGAAGCAGATGAGTCGTAGGATGGTGCTCGGAGATTGGCAGTTGTTGATGTCGAGTACTGAGGCTGTTGCCGCGATGCCATCATCATGGGGGATGCTGGTGTAGAGTGCCGAAACATCCATTGTGACAAGGAATGTTTCCAGTTCGACTAGTCTGGGGGTGCTGAGATTCTGTAAGAAATCTGCAGTGTCATGACAGAAGTTGGGGGTCACTTGTACAATGAGTTTCTAGATGTCCTTGACATAACTATGGAGGTTCTCACACAGAGTCCCATTGCCTGACACAATGGGATAACCAGGGGTGTTGGCTTTATGTATCTTTGGAAGGCAGTAGAAGTCCTCTGTGTGAGAAATACATGGGATGAGACTTCATAGAATGCCCTGAAGGAGTGGATCAAACGTCTTGATCAATCTGTTCAGTTCACGGGTGTGTCCTTTGGTTGTATCGGCTGGTAGTTGCCTATAGTGTTCCTGGTTGGTCAGTTGTTGTTAGATTTCCTTACAGTAGTCCATTCTATTCTAAATGACAATGACTCATCGTTTATCCTATATATCCTGTTGCTTCTACTGTGACTAGCTCATGGCGCTGGTAGTAAGCCTGAGATAACTACCTTTGAGGGCCTACATGACATCACCACAGGAAATGACATCACCAACCCAAAGAAACACATAAATAGAAAGCAGAAATTATCAGCAGTGCTTCGCCTGAGGCCATCTGAAGATGTTACCTAGTAGGGTGATGAAACATCTGGAAATGAACCTTCCAGCTCAGCGAGCATACCTACATCCAGGACCTACATTTCTACTTTCTTGCTAGTTCTCTATATTCTGCTTTTAGGATCTCATCCCCTTTTTTCAACCAATGTAATTATACCAATGTGTAACACGACCACTGGCTGTTCCCCCTTCCCCTCCAGAATGTCTCGCAACCGCTCCAATGCATCCAGGACACTAGCATCAGAGAGGCAACACACCATCCTGGGCTCTCACCAGCGAACACAGAAACACTTATCTATTCCACTTATGATTGAACCCCCTATAACTATAGCATTTCAATGCCTACTTCTCCCTCCCTCTGCAGCAGACCCAACTGACAATAATTTTGTGCTCACTATTAGACTCTTAATAGTCGATTTTTAAAAATTGAAATCAAATTCCAACATCTTCCTTGGCAAAGTTTGAACCTGGGTCCCTAGAATATTACCCATGCTTTGGATTAACAGTTCAGCAGTAATACCTCTATCACCTCTCATAGCAACAATGGGCAAGTGTTGACCATGCATCCTCTTGAACTATGGCTGATCTGTAATTCAACACATCTGATCACCTTTGTTCTCTAAGTGTTTATTTTCTTGCCAAATAAAAATTTATTAATCTTAATTTGTGACTTTTCAATTGCCATCCAGCTTTTTGGTGGATATTGTTCCAAATATCTGCTATCCTATATGTGAAGAAGTACTTCCTCACATCTATCTGAATAACCCAACCCTAAATTTCTCCCTCGTTCTCAGCTCTGTCAACTCCTTTAATCATCTTAAACTCAATTGGACATCATTTAAACACAAGAGGAAATCAGAGGTTGAGAATTTGCAACAACTCGCCAAGGCTCCCTCCATACTTAGGTCCACTACCACACCAATATCTCTCCCTCAATGTCAGCAGAATGAAGGAGCTGGGCATTGATTTCAGGAAGCGGAGTCTGTATCAATGATTCTAAGGTGGAGGTGGTTGAGAGCTTCAAGTTCCTAGCAGTAAATATCACCGACAATCTATTCTGATCCATCCTGGGCAACGCTACAGTCAAGAAAGCACACCAATGTCTCTACCTCCTCAGAAAGTGAAGAAAATTCAGCGTGTCTATAATGACTTAATAATCTTTATATATGCACCATACAAAGCATCCTATCCAGATGCATCTCAGCTTGGTACAGGAACTGCTCTGCCCAAGACCACATGAAATTACAGAGAGTTGTGAATACAGCCCAGTCCATCGCACAAACCAGCCTTCCATCCTTTGGCTTCCTGCTGCCTCGGGAAAGCAGCCAACATTGTCGAAGACCCCTCCCACCCCAGCTATATTCTCTTCCACCCTCTTCCATTGAACAGAAGATATAAAAGTTTGACAACATATACCAACAGATTCAAGAACAGCTTCTGCCCTGTTGTTAGCAGACTCATAAATAGAACTGGAATATATTAAAGTTAATCTTTCTCTGTACCTTCTCTGTGGCTATAACACTATATTCTGCATTCTGTTCTATTACCCTGATGTACTTATGTATGGTTATGATTTGTCGGGATAGTATGCAAAACAATACTTGTAACTGTGTCTTGGTGCATTTGACAGTCATAAAATTTAATCAAATTAAACCTAGAATGATAAAGGCAGGAGGTATATGGAAATATCACTGCCTGCACGTTCACCTCCAAGTGAAACATCAAACTGACTTGGAAATTTATTGCTACCCATTCACCACCCTCGGGTCAAAATTGCTGGTTCTACCTTCCAGACAAATGCAGCTATTCCTTCCTCACCCTGCCTGTTGACTGCAGGGAATCACAATAGCAGGTCTCTACCAGCTATTCTCTAATGCAATGATGCATTGACAACAAATGGCCCGCATTGCTCACACACCATAAAGGAATTTAAGAAAAAAACACCTCAATGAGGTCACTTCTTAAACTCTCATGCCCAAGGGAATACAAGGTCAGTGTATTCCACCTGCCTTCATGCTTTAATCCTACTGATCATTACTTAAGCAAACACTTTGCACATTTATCTGTTAATCACACTCAGGATAAAGGAAGTCGAGAGCACAGCAGGTCTAGCAGCGTTCTCCAGCTCCTCGGATGCTGCAGGACATGCTGTGCTTTACCAGCACCACACTCACGACTCTGATCTCTCCAGCATCTGCAGTTCTCACTTTCACTCAATATAAAGGAACACTTCCTGACGTTTACCTTAGATTTTCCATTCATATTTTGACAGAGAATTCTTTTTCATCAGAACGACCCAGAAAATTGTGATAGTATTGTTTGCAATGAGTAAAGGAACAGACAGTGAGCAATCAACTTCAACTGTTGGGAGGGTTTGAACAATACAAGATCAACAGTAAGAGGTTTAGAACCAAAAATAAGAAAAGCCTTTTCACACAGGGAATTGCGAGGCAAGGAAATTCATTTCCAGGGTTATTGCTTAGTATAGAATCCGTATTGACATTAATGGCTACATTGAGGATTTGTAAAACAGAAACTGGAAAAGAATGGGGCGGATAAGTGTGACAAGGATTCAGATTCGAGGCAAAAAACTGTCTCTTTATTTTTCCTAAGCTACAAGGTATCGACTGTAGGAGACTATAAAACTGATCGGTTCCTCTTGTAGCTGTGCATTCTGGTTTGCAATGGGACCCGAAGTATCACAAAACTCAAATCTATTCACATCACGGCATAAAGCAGCCTTCCCCCGAAGACTAGGATATCTAATGAATCTGTAATTTGAAGGCACTCATCATTATAAATTAATCCAGCAAAAAAAAAGCATCTTATTCCATAGGGTTCTGCAGGCATTATTATTGAACATTTTCTTAATTGACTGAACCCAGTTTGGAACATAACTTTCCTGACGATCAGACAAAGCTTTCATCTGCTGTCAATTCTCGTGCATCGTAGCCAACTTGCAGTACTTCACTGTAGTGTTTGGGACCCACGTTCTGAAACTCCCTATTAAACCTGAGCAAAGCAAGTTCTAAGGCACATCAAAAGAACCATTATGAAAGACAACCTCACAAAGAGAGCAATTAGAAGACATGACAAAATGCTTGATCAAAGGGATAATGTTTTACGACTGTTTTTAATGTAAGAGGAGAGACTAAATGGAGGAGAGAGAAAGGCAAAGAGGTGGAGGGGCTGAGAGGAGGATTTCAGAGTTTCAAGGCATGTTTGTCAATCCTGGTACATGGAAGAGGCTAGAACTGGAGGAACGCTGAGTTCTCAGATAGTTTAGAGATGAGAGTGTGGTGCTGGAAAAGTACAGCAGGTCAGGCAGCATCTGAGGAGCAGGAGAGTCGATGTTTCAGGCAAACACCCTTCAACACTGCACCCCCCAGGTCATCTCTTCTGCCCCCTACCCTCTCAGATAGTTTAGTCTGGGGGAAGTTACAGAGTTAAAAAGAGATTGGGGGTGGTGGGGGGGGGGGCAATGGCATTATCGCTGGACTGTTAATTCAGAGACCCAGACAATGTTCTGGAGAATTTCAATTCAATAAATATCTGAAATTAAGAGCTTAATCATGACCATGAATTTGTTGTCGATTGTCGGGAAAATTCACAAATGGCCTTTAGTGGAAACTGCCATCCTTACCTGGTCTGGCCCACATGTGACTCCAGACCCATGGCAATGTAGTTGACTATTAACTGCCCTCTGGGAAATTTGGGATGGGCAATAAATATTAGCCTTTGCCAACAACGCCCTCATCCTGTGAATGAATAAAAAAAATCACGGGAATTCACTAGGCCCAAGAGGGATTTGAATACAAGGGTGAGAATTTTAAGACTGAGGCATTGCTGAGTTAAGAGGCAATGTCACAGTGAGCACAGGGCTGAGGGTGAACTGGATGAGGTGAGAGTTAGGATAAAGGTAGCAAAGATTTAGATGAACTGTAGTTCATGGAGGCTGAAATTTGTGAAGGTGATCAAGAGAGCATCATCATCTCTGACTGGATGTAATCCCGACCTTTTCATCATATAACTTCCTCACCAAATACTGCTCAACCTCCATGCTTCATCTTCAATTCCTAAACCTTCCAGTACAACCCTGGGAGGATTAAAAATCTGAATCGTAAAGTTGGTAAAAGCTATGATGAACTGAATGATAAGCGTTTTGGGATGTTTTACTGTAACGCTGATGCTGCACAAATGCAAGTCGTTGTTGTTAATGGTCTCATCCTGTACTGGTTGTGTTACCCACCAGGAAGCCTAGATGATATCTAGTGGTATTAACCTGTGACTATGCTTGGACAATCAGGTGGAAGATATGGTCTGGCTATGATACTGCTATCCCACTCATAGTCAGATGTTAGGCTCACACATTATGGGATCTCCACATGCTAAAGTGAATCCTTATGTATCTTCAGATTACCAAAGATGATATTTTCTTCAATAAACTAACTGGGTGGGAGGCACAATTATATATTTAGCAGTCAGGCACTTAAGTGGCACAAGGCTGAGAGAATTGTTGTGCACTTTGAAAGCATGTTTTTTATAATTGATAGTTAAATCCTTGGTGAGAGAGGCGGGGGGAGGGGAGCTGCGGGGTGGCTAGTGGGATAGAGTTGCTCAAGTAGGTGCAAACAATGCTCAGAGTGCTACTGTGTTTCAGAAAACTTAATTCAGACTTCAAAACCCTGCTTTTCATTTCACAAGTACCTAATGAAACAAACTTTCCTTTGAACCTCAATCTTGTCCCCACAAGAAATGTAATACATCCCACTGTCCCATTTGCTGGAAAAGGTATGCAGAGATTCCCTCGCCTTTTGGCATATTTAGGTGCACATTTTATATCTGCAAAAGGATAAATGTGATCCATTGGCTAGGTTCAACAGTCTCTCTCTCTCTCTCTTTGTCACTCTCCACTGTTATTTCTCTTTCTCTCTCTCTCTCTCTCACACACTCTCACTCACTCTTGCAGCAGACAGGAGAAAGCAGTTCAAAAGGCAGTGGCATAACTTTATTTGGTTTGTGGAAAACTAAGTCCTCAAAATGAGCCATATTAAACTTTTAACTGAGTAAAAGAAAATCCATCCAGTGTTCAGAAGAATGAGAAACCAATCTCAGAGGGGAGTTTGGACCAATGGTGCGCACAGAAACCGAAAACTATACTCTCAAAGGAAACCCAGGCAGCGTGAAAGTGCCCAAACCACAGCACTAATAAACAACAAGGAAGCTTCGTTGCCTCCCGGAATCCTTGCAGTGGCTGGGATGCATCAATGGAATGAGCTGCCGGGGAAGTGGTAGAGGCAGGTACAATGTTTAACATAGAAACATTGAAACATAAAAGACAGGAGTAGGAAGGGGCTCTTCGGCCCTTCGAGCCTGCTCTGCCATTCTTCACGATTATGGCTGATTGTCCAACTCAATCGCCTAATCCTGGTTTCTCCCCAAAACCTTTGATCCCATTCACCCCAAGTGCTGCCTCTTAAACACATTCAATGTTTTGGCATCAACTCCTTCCTGTGGTAATGAATCCCACAGGCTCACCCACTCTTTAGGTGAAGAACTGTCTCCTCATCTCCATCCTACATGGTCCACCCCAAATCCTCAGAGTGTGACCCCCTGGTTCTGGACACACCCATCATCGGGAACATCCTCCCAGCATCTACCCTGTCTAGTCCTGTTAGTCCTGTATAAAAGACATTTGCACAGATACATGAATAAGAAAGGTTTGGTGGAATATGGACCAAATCCAGGCAAATGGGACTATTTCAGTTTAGGGTACCTGCTCAGCATGGATGAGTTGGACTGAAGGTTCTGTTTCCATGCTGTATGATTCTATTACTCTACAAGAAAATATCTATTCAACTATAAAACCGTTGCAGCTGCTGGGTCTGACATCAACTGTGAACTGGTAACCATCAGGAAGACCTTGTCCCTAATCAAGTTGTTTCAGTGCAGCTACAACATTGGCATCTACCTGACAATGTGAACAATTGCTCAGGTATGTCCTGCCTACAAAAAACAGGACAGAAGTACATAACTATTTTCTACCCTATCTGTCGATTCTCGATCATCAGGAGAAAGTGAGGACTGCAGATGCTGAAGATCAGAGTCGAGAGTGTGGTGCTGGAAAAGCACAGCAGGTCAGGCCGCATCCTCATGATTCATGATGAAGGGCTTATTCTCCTGCTTCTTGGATGCTGCCTGACCTGCTGTGCTTTTCCAGCACCACACTCTCGATTACTCTCGATCATCAGTAAAGTGATGGAAGGGGTCATCAACAGTGCTATCAAGCAGCTCCTGCTCAGCAATAACCTGCTCAGTGACGCCCAGTTTGGGTTCCACCAGGGCCACTCAGCTCCTGACCTCATTACAGCCTCGGTTCAAACATGGACAAGAGAGCTGAATTCCAGAGGGGAGGCGAGAGTGACCGTCCTTACATCGAGGTCACATTTGACAGAGTGCAGCATTAAAATGCTCTAGCAAAACTGGATTCAATGGGAATCAGGGGAAAAAATCTCTACTGGCACAAAGAAAGATGGCTATGGTTGTTGGAAGTCAGTCATTCCAGTTCCTGAATAGGTCCACAGAAGTTTGTCAGGGCATGTCTTTTGTCCAGATTACTACCTAAATGGAATCAGTTTAGGTAAAGAGGCAGTACAAAGCGATCTGGGTGTTCTTGTACACCAGTCAATGAAGGTAAGAATGCAGGTACAGCAGGTAGTGAAGAAGGCTAATCTCATGCTGGCCTTCATAACAAGAGGGATTGAGTATAGAAGCAAAGAGGTTCTTCTGCAGCTGTACAGGGCCGTGGTGAGACCACACCTGGAGTATTGTGTGCAGTTCTTGTCTCCAAATTTGAGGAAACACATTCTGGCTATTGAGGGAGTGCAGCGTAGGCTCACAAGGTCAATTCCTGGAATGGTGGGACTACCTTATGCTGAAAGACTGGAGCGACTGGGCTTGTATACCATTGAGTTTAGAAGACTGAGAGGGGATCTGATTGTGCCATGGGTGGCATGGTGGCACAGTGGTTAGCACTGCAGCCTCACAGCGCCTGAGACCCGGGTTCAATTCCCGCCTCAGGCGACTGACTGTGTGGAGTTTGCATGTTCTCCCCGTTTTTGCGTGGGTTTCCTCCGGGTGCTCCGGTTTCCTCCCACAGTCCAAAAGATGTGCAGGTCAGGTGAATTGGCCATGCTAAATTGCCCGTAGTGTTAGGTAAGGGGTAAATGTAGGGGTATGGGTGGGTTGCGCTTCGTCGGGTCGGTGTGGACTTGTTGGGCCTAAGGGCCTGTTTCCACACTGTAATGTAATGTAATGTAATCTAAAATAAGATTATTAAAGGATTGGACACTCTGGAGGCAGGAAACATGTTTCCGCTGATGGGTGAGTGCCGAACCAGAGGACACAGCTTAAAAGTACGGGGTAGACAATTTAGGACAGAGATGAGGAGAAACTTCTTCACCCAGAGACTAGTAGCTGTGTGGAATGCTCTGCCCCAGAAGGTAGTGGAGGCCCAGTCTCTGGATTCATTTAAGAAAGAGTTGGACAGAGCTCTCAAGGATAGTGGAATCAAGGGTTATGGAGATAAGGCAGGAACAGGATACTGATTAAGGATGATCAGCCATGATCATGTTGAATGGTGGTGCAGGCTTGAAGGGCAGAATGGCCTACTCCTGCACCTATTGTCTATTGTCTAGTGTCCAACCATCTTCATCTGTTTTATTAATTGTTTTAGCTCCATCATAAGGGCAGGAGGAGAGTACTTGTTGATGATTTCATAATGTTCAGTACCATTGATGACATGTCAGATATTGAAGATGACCATGTCATGATGTAGCAACATCTAGACTTATGTCAGCAAGTGGCAAGTAACATTCATATCACACAACTGCCAGGCAAAGTCCATCTCCAACAGGAGAGAAAAAGATACATCACGGAAATTCACAAAGGTTCCTTAGTCAGCTCTTCCCAAACCCATGACTGCTACTATCTAGAAGGGTAAGGACAGCAGCTACATGGGAATACCGCCACCTGGAGGTTCCCCTCCAAGATTCTCATCATTGATTTGGAAATATACCACTGTTCCTTCAGTGGTGCTGGGTCAATGAGATGTTTTCTTGAGCTGTAATCCATCTGCACATTGAATCACAATTCCCTCAGGGAGGGAAATCCAGGATTTTGACACAGTGATAGCGAAGGAACAATGATTTATTTCCAAGTCAGGCTGGTGAGTAGCTCAAAGGGGAACTTACCGGTGTTACTATGTATCTGCTGCCCTTATCCTTCTAGATGGAAGTGGTTGTGGGTTTGGATGGTGCAGTCCAGGGAGACTTGGTGAATTCTGCAGTGCATCTTGTTAATAGTACACATTACTATTACTGGGCATTGATGGTGGAGGAAGTGCCTGTGGATGCGATTACAATCAAACAGACTGATTTATTCTGGGAGTATCAAGCTCTCTGAGTGCTGTTGGAGCTGTACCTATCCAGTCAATGAAAAGTATTCCAACACAGTCCTGACTTGTGCCTAATAGATGGTTGACAGAATTTGGGGAGTCAGGAGGTGAGTTACTTGCCACAATATTCCTAAGCTCTTCAGACAGTTGTTCTTTTATAGATACTCCTTGAGTGTAATGTCAAAAGCTTCAGCAAAATTTGTCTCTTCTCAGCCGTGCTTGTACTCAATTTTGCTATATTCACAACCATTAGAAGCACCTTTTAAACATATTTTAAAATATTTACCTTCTAAAAATTCCAAATGAATGTAGACAAATGAACTAGTAGATGGAACAGTTATGAATTTATATCTAGGTCATTGTCAATGATTTAAAATTTGGTGGTGATATGCTTTTGAGATGTCAATTTTGAGCTGTGTTAAAACTTACAACTCTTAAATAGATCAATGATAATTTTTCATAGAATTTCTGTAGAATGGAAGCAGGCTATTCAGCCCATCAAGTCCACACTGACCATCCAAACAGCATCACCTCCTACCCATACATTTCCCACGTCTACTCTACCTCACCTAAACATCCCTAGGCAATTTAGCATGGCCAATCCACCTAACCAAACTGTGGGAGGAAACCTGCCCAGACACAGGGCGGATGTGCCACCTTCACACAGACAGGTGCCCAAGGGTGGAATTGAACCCAGGTCCCTAACTTTGTGAGACAGCAGTGCTAACCACTGAGCCACAGTGCTGCCCCATCTTGCAATGCAAAGAGAGCACAATGAATAGTTCGATTCACTTATGCTGCCAGGTTTTAGATTTGTAATGATGGAAGTGAGTTTGGGAGGAAATGTGGCAGTTACTTCACTTTCCTGATTGAGGGCAATTTCAAATGCTATTGCATCCAGCCTGTTGATCACAAACAAAGTGGAAACTCTACCCCGCAAAAGTTTAAACATCTGGATCTTCACACGTCGGTTTTTTATCTCAAGAGATTTTGCTTACCATGCCCGTTAGAAAATGCAAAAGAACAAAGAATTCTAAATGAAATACTGGCATTCTACAAGATGCATATAGGCTAATGTGAGATGAAAATCTCATTACAGGCACAGTGTCATATGTGGGATTGAGTGGTCGCTCAATATTAGATGATGCAGTTGGGGAGTGGGCAATGGTCTGGGGACTATCCAGAGTAATGGGCTGCCTTTGACAAGTAATTAGTTTCACTGAGGAGTATGACAATGTTACACAGTAATGCAGCAATGATTACTTTAAAATGTAGTCAAATAGTTATGACTCTCTCTTTAATAATTCATTAATAAAAAGAGTTTCTGCCAAAAGTTGTCTCTTGCTCCCACAGCTGCATGCAACTGCCTCAAGACCCTTACAGTCTAACTGTTCATTAGATTTATCAACTTTGAATTGGAAGTGTCAATTCCTGTTTTATTGTGACTATACTTTCACATTCTTTTTTATACAGCTTTAATGTTGAAAATGACAATGCTTTTAATTGTTCATTTTGGGATGGAATGTTAGCCCAGCTCCATCTGCCCTGTCCCAGTCACTATGTTGACGGACACTGATATAGGTTTTCTCCAGTACCCTGACCAATAATTATACATTAGCAATCATAACAGGAACAGATTGCACAGTCAAGACTGCACTATTTTTTTTCTGAGGGGCCCTGCTGTGGAGAAATTGGATGCCGCATTTTCTACCTCAGGCAGTTAGGCTTTGAGATGCTCTAAGGCTGAGAAAGGCAATACATAAATGCAAGCATTCCTTTTGTCTTAACTTTCCTACATTTATCAATTGACATGGCTAAGAAATCACGTGCTAAGTGGGTCAGCTGTAAGCTCTGAAGTCCTGCTGCATCTAGTCATGAATTAAGCAACTCACTGGAGGATAAGGCTCCACCAAAATCCCCATTCTTAATGTATAGGGAAGGGCAATAAGTGCAGGCCGAGAAAGTGACCCCTTTGGATTTATTAGTGAAATCTTATGATTACAGATCCTAGTTTCTTTATTTTTTCATTGGCTAGTGACTAATCAGTGACAACTAATGATATGTTCATGGTCACTGTTACCTGATATGACCTTGGCTCTAGCATAGTATTTTATTTAATGTAGCAACGCTTATGTTATCTCTGATGATATCAGAAACTAGGCACCAATATTGTGGCATTGAAGAGTCCCACAGGCATTTATGATAACTATCATTAAAAACATTACATTCCCAGGTGTATCATTCTCTGGACCAAAATTAAGTTTTGCAAGGCGGCTTGCGTCTAGCAGTGTGTCATGCTTCAGTTGATCGTGAGGTAAGATGAAACATGTGATATTTATTCCCTCAAGCCACAGAGAGTCATAGAGATGTACAGCATGGAAACAGACCCTTCAGTCCAACCTGTCCATGCTGACCCAGATATCTAAATGGTGCAATTGTACCAGCCTCCACCACATCCTCTGGCAGCTCATTCCATACATGTACCACCCTCTGTGTGAAAAAGTTGCCCTGTAGGTCTCTTTTATATCTTTCCCCTCTCACCCTAAACACATGCCTTCTAGTTCTGGACTCCCTGACCCCAGGGAAAAGACTTTGTCTATTTACCCTATCCATGCCCCTCATAATTTTGTAAACCACTATAAGGTCACCCCTCAGCCTCCAACGCTCCAGGGAAAACAGCCCGAGCTCGTTCAGCCTCTCCCAATAGCTCAAATCCTTCAACCCTGGCAACGTCTTTGTAAATCTTTTCTGAACCCTTTCAAATTTTACAACATCTTTCCGATAGGAAGAAGACCAAAACTGCACACACTATTCCAACAGTGGCCTACCCAATGTCTTGTACAGCCGGAACATGACCTCCCAACTCTTGTACTCAATACTCTGACCAAACGCCTTCTTCACTATCCTATCTACCTGCGACTCCACTTTCAAGGAGCTATGAACCTGCACTCCAAGGTCTCCTTGTTCAGCAACACTTCCTAGGACCTTACCATTAAGTGTATAAGTCCTGCTAAGATTTGCTTTCCCAAAATGCAGCACCTCGCATTTATCTGAATTAAACTCCATCTGCCATTTCTCAGCCCATTGACCCATCTGGTCCAGATCCTGTTGTACTCTGAGGTAATCCTCTTCGCTGTCCACTACACCTTCAATTTTTGTGTCATTTGCAAAGTTACTAACTATATGCTCGCATCCAAATCATTTATGTAAATGACAAAAAGTAGAGGAACCAGCACCGATCCTTGTGGCACTCCACTGGTCACAGGCCTCCAGTCCGAAAAACTACCCTCCACCACCACCCTCTGTCTTATACCTTTGAGCCAGTTCTATATCCAAATGGCTAGATGTCCTTGTATTCCGTGAGATCTAACCTTGCTAATCATTCTCCCATGGGGAACCTTGTCAAATGTTTTTGAAGTCCACATAGATCACATCTACCGCTCTGCCCTCATCAATCCTCTTTGTTACTTCCTCAAAAAACTCAAGTTTGTGAGACATGATTTCCGAAGCACAAAGACATGTTGACTATCCCTAAACAGTCCTTGCCTTTCCAAATACATGTACATCCTGTCCCTCAGGATTTCCTTCAACAACTTGCCCACCACTGATGTCAGGCTCACCGGTCTATAGTTCCCTGGCTTGTCCTTACCACCCTTCTTAAACAGTGGCACCACGTTAGCTAACCTCCAGTCTTCCGGTACTTCACCTGTGACTATCGACGATACAAATATCTCAGGAAGAGGCCCAGCAATCACTTCTCTAGGTTCCCACAGAGTTCTGGGGTACACCTGATCAGGTCCTGGGGATTTATCCATCTTTACCCATTTCAAGACATCCAGCACTTCCTCCTCTGTAATCTGGACATTCTGCAAGATGTCACCATCTATTTCCCTACAGTCTATATCTTCCATATCCTCTCCCACAGTAAATACTGATGCAAAATACTCATTTAGTATCTCCCCATTTTCTGCAGCTCCACACAAAGGCCGCCTTGCTGATCTTTGAGGGGCCCTATTCTCTCCCTAGTTACCCTTTTGTCCTTAATGTATTTGTAAAAACTCTTTGGATTCTCCTTAATTCTATTTGCCAAAGTGATCTCATGTCCCCTTTTTGCCTTCCTGACTTCCCTCTTAAGTATACTCCTACTTCCTTTATACTCTTCTAAGGATTCACTCGATCTATCCTGTCTATACTTTACAAATGCTTCCTTCTTTTTCTTAACCAAATTCTCAATTTCTTTAGTCATCCAGCATTCCCTATACCTTTAGAGGGATATGGGCCAAATGCTGGTGAATGGGAATAGGTCAGATTGGCATGCTTGGTAGCACGAATGTGTTGGATGAAAGAATCTGTTTCTGGGTTGTATTAGTCTGTGACTAAATGCCGACTGTGAGTTACAATACAACACTCCCCGTTTTCCAAAGACCAAATCTTCCCCCCCAACACCTATGTATGGCTGTGTATAGACTAATGCTGTAAATTCCATTATTATAAAAAAAAGTTTCAAAAATTAACATTCACTATCCTGATCAGTGTGTAGATTCATGTGCTTTCGAACTGGGGATTCAATAACCATGTGAATCTTGTGTAACATAATATCTTGGTGCAGTCATGGAGTCTTGGAGTCATACAGCATGGAAAGAGACCCTTCAGTCCAACTGGTCTACACCGTCCATTTTCCCAAACTAAACTAGTCCAACTTGCATACATTCAGCCCATATCCCTCCAAATCTTTCCTGTTCATGTACTTATCCAAATGTCTTTTCAATGCTGTAACTGTACCTGCATCAGCCACGTGTACCTTCCTCTGGCAGTTCTTTCCACACATGAGCCACTCTCTGTGAAAAAAGTTGTCCCACGTGTCCTTTTTTAAATTTACCTCTTTTCACCTTAAAAATATGCTCCCTAGTTTTCTCTCGTGTCTGTGTGGGTTTCCTCCAGGTGCTCCAGTTTACTCCAACCAGTCCAAAGATGTGCATGTTGGGTGGATTGGCCCTCAGTTTCCAGGGATGTGCAGGTTAGGTGGATTAGCCATGGCAAATGCAGGGTTACAGGCATAAGGTGTCGGCTTGTAGGTCTGGGTGGGAAGCTGTTCGGAGGGTCGGTGTGGATTTGATGGAATGAATGGCCTGGTTCCACACTGTAGGGATTCTATGATTCTAGGTGACTGTGCTGAATCACTGTATCTATACAGAGTGCAATGATACAATAATGCATGCTGTTGCCCCAGGTGTACAAGGTTGGGTGGATGAAAAATCGCTGGGATTGGGACAATTTTTAAAACAAAACTCTCCTAACTCCTGAGGAATTGAGAAAAAACAGATTGGCAAAGTAACTTGCAAAAGGAACTTCCTTCACAAATAGTTAGGATTTGGAGTACACTGATTTGCAGCTACCTGATGAAGGAGCAGCACTCTGAAAGCTTGTACCTCCAAATAAATCTGTTGGAGCATAACCTGGTGTTGTGTGATTTTTAACTTTACCCACCCCAGACCAATATCAGCACCTCCACAACAGTCTGAGGGAGAGCCATTACTTCATTGCCAGAACAGCTGTGACAATGGGAAATGACACAGTCTTGTCAGTGCTTTTATAAAATTTATTCACGGGATGAGGATGTTGTTGGTTAGGCCAACATTCATTGGCCTGAGGCAGTTAAGAGTCAACCACATTGCTGTGGGTCTGGAGTCACATGTCGGCCAGACCAGGTAAGGATGGTTAACAGCAAATTACTGCAGATGCTGGAATCTGAAACCAAAAGAGAAAATGCTGGAAAATCTCAACAAGTCTGGCAGCATCTGTAAGGAGAGAAAAGAGCTGACATTTCGAGTCTAACTGACCCTTTGTTGACAAAGGGTCAGTTCGACTCGAAATGTCAGCTCTTTTCTCTCCTTACAGATGCTGCCAGGCCTGCTGAGATTTTCCAGCATTTTCTCTTTTGGTTTCAGGTAAGGATGGTAGTTTCCTTCCCTGAAGGACATTAGTGAACCAGATGGCTTTCCCAACAATCAGAAATGGATTCATGGTCATCATTAGACTCTTATTTCCAGATTTTCTTTTGTTGAATTCACATTCCACTATTTGGGGATTCAAACCCAGGTCCCCAGAACATTACCTGGGTCTCTGGATTAACAGTCCAGCGATAATACCACTAGGCCATCACTCCCCTTTGCTGATCGCATCATGTAGATCGTACAGGAGTCGGTGATGTTGAAACTGAACTAGAAAGTACAGTAAGGTCGATCTGAAAATCACAGGAAAGGGTGAGGATGTAAATGTTTGCTGGGCGAAACTGGAGAATGGGGTTCAACATCGGGACATGTGAGCTGTACATTCTGTTTAAGACAATGTAGTCATTATATTACAAGTCTGGTTGAATGGGCGGATGTGGGAGCAAATGAATTTGGCTTGTGAGATATTAAAACAGCAGATAACTAGAAAGAATGCTCATGATGATGATTTGTACAGGTGAAAAGGTCAAAAGAAACTCAGAACTTGTATTTCTTTCCCAACTTTTATGTTCCGAGGATGTCTTCAAAGTGATTTATAACCAATAAAAATGCTTTGTAAGTGTCACATTTACCAAATAGGAAACGGGTGTGTTGATGATATCGTGGCAATGTCCTTCAATTAGTAATCCAGAGGCATACATCTCTCAGGGAACAGTCCCTCCACAATCATTAATGACATTTAAAATTTCATTCATCTAACAACGTGGAATATGTTGTGACTATTGTGATGCTGCTGCTCCTTTAACAAGGTTATGTTGTGCTTGGCTTTCTTTTCAGAGTGGTGGTAAACGCAGAGGTTCCGGGGTATCTGGTTTGGATGTGTTTTAGGACTAATCTGATTATAGCTAACAGATACTGCCTCAGGTGAAAGGTTTTCAAGTTAAAAAGAAAATACTTGTACAATGAAAGGGGAGTGGCCAGTTCTCCCAGCTCAGCTTTCTCTGGTTTGGTTTGGTTTGAGCAGTCTGGCTGTTCGGAGCTACTGGTCAGTTGTTAGCTGGGAATCCAAAATAAACAGCTACATGGAAGAATGTTGTCCATTCGGAATCGCTCTGCCATCTCTCTCTCTCTCCTGTAAGATTAGATTAGGTTACTTACAGTGTGGAAACAGGCCCTTCGGCCCAACAAGTCCACACCAACCCTCTGAAGATCAACCCACCCAGACCCATTCGCCTACATTTCCCCCTGTGTTTGATTTTACTTTTTGTGCCAAGGATTGTTTATGGGGATTGTTGCTGGAATTTGGAACAGCATCATTAAGTTGGGATAATATGTTGGGTTTTCGGATTGGTTAAGTTATTCTGTATTCTGCTCTCTTTTGCTTGTGTTTCATTCTGTACTCTGTAAATAAAGTCCGTTTTATTTAAAATCGAGAAATTCTGACTATCTGCATCACTCCTGGATTATTTGTGTTGCACCTGCTCAAAATGATTAGAAAAGTTAGGCCTGGGCTACCTCCTTGAAATCTTTCAAGGGGGTCTGGCCTGGCCCATAACACTATGACAATTGTTAGGTGTTGTTATAGGGAAGGAAATTCACCCCCACATGACTCCACACCCACAGCAATACAATGGAAGATTTAACTCTTCTGGCCTAGCAAGTCACTGCACGCAAATGGCAATTAAGGATGGGTAACTAATTGTGGCTTTTCCATTGGTGTCCACAACCCAAGAAAATATGAAGAGAATAAAAGAGTGTGCACCAATGACTGGCTAATCTGTTTTTCAAGCACTCCTGGAGGGATAGATGTTGGTCAGGGAAGATCTGTCAAGATGGAACTGTGGATTCTCTTGCCTCACTTTGAGGACGGGAAAGGCCTTGGGTTCAATATCTGATACAAAAGACAGCAGCTCAGTGCCATAATGGAGCACCAGGTGGGATTAGTAGCTCCACACCCCAGTACCACCGTTGTAGGTCGGATCTCAAACAACAACGAGGCAGAGTACAGGAAAAAGATTGAGTGCTCAGCGGCAGGGCGTGAAGACAACAATCTCTCCATCGACGTCAGCAAAATGAAAGGAGCCAGTCATTGACTTCAGGAAGCAGAATGGATGGCTTGCCCCTGTCTGCATCAATGGTGCTGAGGTGGAGGTGTTCGAGAACATCAAGTTCCTGGGAATGATGATCACTGACAATCTGCCCATGTCCAGCCATTTCGGCATAACAACATCTCTGCTTCCTCGGGAGGCTAAGGAAATTCAGCATGTTGGCAGTGATTCTTATCAATTTTCATAGCTGCACCATAGAAAGCATCCTATCCAGATGCATTACACCTTGGTACGGCAACTGCTCTGCCCAAGACCTCAAGAAACTACTCAGAGTTGTGAACACAGCTCAGTCCATCACTCAAACCAGCCTTCCATTCATTGACTCCATCTATACTTCTTGCTGCCTGGGGAAAGCAGCCAACATAATCAAAGACCCCTCCCACCCCATTTATACTTTCTTCCACCCTCTTCCATTGGGCAGGAGATACAAAGGTTTGAATACATGCACAATCAGTTTCAGACTTTTGAACAGACTTCTCAAATGTTAATTCTGTTCTCTCTCCCTGCCCCTTCTCTGTGGCTGTAACACTGTATTCTGCACTCTGTTCTGCTACCCTGATGCACTTTGTATGGCACAACCTGCCTGTATAGCACATAAAACAACACTTTTCACTGTATCTTGGTATTTTTCACACAATCAATCAATCGATCCTGGATTGGTACATGAAATGTATGATTCCTATACTTCAAAAATATGAGTACTACAAATGAACCATGGTTACGATGACAAGTCATTCCTTCCAGTGATTTGGGACATGCTCTTCCCTCGCTGAGTTCCTTTCCTCATGATGTTGCCACTTCCCAACTCAAATGGAGAGGGTCGCAGGAGAAGACAATGTCACCTTTAAGAATGACAGCACTGGCAATATTCACTAGAGTTCAGAAAAATGGGGGCGATCTCATTGAAACCTGTAAAATTTGAACAAGGATTAGACAGGGTAAACACAGGAAGGTTGTTCATGATAGCAGAGGCAGTCCAGAAACAGGGGTCATAGTCCAAGGATATGGGGTTGGCCATTTCGGACAGGGATGAAGAGAAATCTTTTCACCCAGAGAATGGTGAGCCTGTGGAATATTCAATCACTTAGAACCCACTGCCCCACAAAGTAAAAACAAGTCATCTTTGACCTTGAGAAGGTAACGAAGAGATGGCGAGCCTAAGGAATTCTCCGCTACACAAAGTAGTTGAGACCAAAAAGGTTGCATGTATTCAAAAGTGAGATGTATATGGTTCTTAGGGTGAAAGGGATCAGAGGGTGTGAGGTACTGAGTCGGCCAATCAGCCATGGCCATATTGAATGGCGGAGCAGGCTCAAAGAGCTGAATGGCCTCCTCCTGCTCCTATTTCCTGTGGTTTCTGTAACATCAATGGCTGGGAGGAGCTCAGTGACAGTTATTCAAAATGGCAACAACTGGTCCATGGGTAGGCATCACGTTGTGAGTCTAAAGGTCTGAACAATGAGGTGGAGAGATTGGCAGAGAGGGGACGAAAAGGAAGCAAGTCTGGGCCTCGCCATCCTGTCCTCTACTCCCCAAACTTCAACTGGCCAAGGATCAGCCTGAAGTCATGCAAAGAGCCAGGGCAGAGACCCATGATCCATATGAGACATCAGGCTCTACCTAAGGGTCGGTCCATGACCCCATGACAGGATGTGAAAAGCAAAGTTTGGTGTGAAAGTTTTCTGTGTTGCCCCCTTTAGGGGCTTAGAAGTCCCTACAAAAATCCAGTGTGGAAATAGGCCCTTCAGCCCAACATGTCCACAAAGAGTAATCCATTCCTCTACTGTCCAATATTTAACCCTGACTAATGCACCTGATAAAGGGCTTTTGGCCAAAATGTCGATTTTCCTGATCCTCGGATGCTGCCTGACCTGCTGTGCTTTTCCAGCACCACTCTTCTCCGGAATCTGGCTTCCAGCATCTGCAGTCCTTGTTTTTACCTAGTTGAAAGCACCTAACCCACAACCCCAAACACTATGGAGCAATTTAGCATGGCCAATTCACCTTAACCTGCACATCTTTGGATTGTGCACCCGAGCACCCAGAGGAAACTCATGCAGACACAGGGAGACTAAGCAAGCCCCACGTAGTCAGCTGAGGCGAGAATTGAACCCAGCTCCCTGGTGCTATGAGACAGCAGTGCTAACCACTGAACCACCATGCCACCCCAAAAAGGGTATTTAAATGTTTGAACAGAAATGTGGATAAGTTCTGTTTTCTCTGAAACTTTGTCTCTCTTTCTCTCTCTCTCTCTGGCAGAGCTGCACCAGCAAATGCCGCTTGAGTTTGCCTCGGCGTGAACAACTCCTTCAAAAGAGACAGCAGGGGCGAGTCGGGCCGAATGGCCTCCTGCTGTGCAGCAGCCCTCTGCGATTTGAGCACTCAATCTCGACAGCAATGGAGAGAAAACTGAACCCGGGAAGAGAACATTCCTTTCAATCTTCGGCTGATCGAAGGCTGCCACTTTAAGAGAGAGAGAGAGAGAGGCAGCAAACCAGGTTCCAAAGAGAGAGAAAATAAAGTTTCAAATAAAAGAAAATGAGTTAACAAAATCATTTAAGACGATCGTAACAAATGTTGATAAATGCGCTCCATATGTCACTAATAAAAAATGCAAAACGGCGTGTAGATCTAACATCGACTTAAGTCATAAACAAATAAATTAAAATGAGCATTGAGGAGTCTTGCAGCTCCCCTTTTAATGAGGAATAGATGGCGAGATAAAAAAAGTTACAAGGCTCATTTGCTTAAAATGTCACTGTCTTTTACACAGTGTTTAAAAAGCGAGCAGATGTTGACATTGCATTGGGGTTTTTTTTCTTTCTCTCTCGTCACTCGGTCTCTCTCCTTGCTTTAACTGCGAAAAGGGGGCAGAATCTTATCTCTTACTGCACAAGGGAGCCAGATGGAGAGTGGTTTTTTTTCTCTGCTCTCTCCGGGTTTTCAGAGTATTTGTCACATCTGTCAGGCCAGCTGTTTAATGAATATTGAAAGCAGGTAGTTCATTAATAAACTGGAGCAGACTTTAATTTTTTTTTAAAAAGAGAGGGGGGGGGGGGGGATGGGAGGAGGGGTTGCATGAAGGATCTTGCTTGTTGTCCATTAGTCGACTGTTTAGCTCTCTTCTTTCTAGCTCCTCCGTTCCCCCCTCCCGCCACCCTTGTAACATCTGGCCTATTAACGCGAATGAAACATGTCACTCTGTTGGTTTTAATTGACTTCTGTTGTCACTTCTGCAGCCCGTAATAGTATTAATTGACTGACAATGTAATGTTTGATGGGGCCTCTCTGTCTCTCTCTATATTTATATTTATATATATATATATATGTTT
Source organism: Chiloscyllium plagiosum (assembly GCF_004010195.1). Classification (NCBI taxonomy): domain Eukaryota; kingdom Metazoa; phylum Chordata; class Chondrichthyes; order Orectolobiformes; family Hemiscylliidae; genus Chiloscyllium; species Chiloscyllium plagiosum. The sequence goes on from NC_057710.1 coordinate 9,384,424, forward strand.
CAACTTGGAGCTTCTCAGAGATGGCACATTTTCAGAACCACACAGGGGAGACATGGCCTGTACCTTGCATCCGGCCTGGCAAGCCTTCTCTTTTTTTTAGTCCTGCATCTGTCTCTCGCTTACCCTTCCTCACTTTTCTCTCATGCTATCATATTCTTATGCATCTTGCTTTCTACCTCTTGTGATCTGTTTCTGCTCTTTCGGAATTTAAAAGAATTATTCTTACATTTGTGTCCCTCCAGTTTTTATTTCTGATCTCCAGCCTCCACAATACTTTGCTTTTAGTTCTTTTGACATCCTTTTCTCCCCCCCTTTCATTTTCCTCTTCATTCTATCTCCTCCTCATAATCATGCCGCTTTTTAACTTAATTCTTATATTACCCCTTCTTTCTCCCTTTTTCCCATTTTCCCTTTTATTCTTTATTTTATTCTTTTCTTTCCCAGCTTGGTCCTATCCTTTGCTTTCTTCCGCCTTCTCCTTCCCATTCACACTTTCCTCGCTTCGCCTTTTCTTTCTCACAAAAGCTTTCTCATTTTTTTAATCCTTCATCTGTTTCTCTTTTCACTAACAAAAACAGAAACTGCTGGAAAAGCTCAGCAAGTCTGGCAGCATCTGTGGAGAGAAATCAGAGTTAACATTTCAGTTTGAGTGAGCCTTCCTCACCAGGTCTGTCCTACATCTTAAACTGGTCACCTTTCCTTTCTCTGTCTTCATTGTTTCGCATAATATACAATCCGTTGTGTCTGTTCCTATTTTAAAGAGTGACTTTACAATCCATAAGGGTGATCCCCAGGATTCAATGCTGGTCTGAGATGGTCCAGCTGATTGCTTTATAGAGTCATAGAGATGTACAGTACGGAAACAGACCCTTCGGTCCAACCTGTCTATGCTGACCAGATATCCTAAATTAATCCACTCCCATTTGCCAGCATTTGGCCCATATCCCTCTATTCATATACCCATCCAGATGCCTTTTAAATGTTGTAATTGTACCAGCCTGTACCACTTCCTCTGGCAGCTCAGTCCATACACGCACCTCAGATCCCTTTTAAATCTTTCCCCTCTCACCCTGAACCTATGCTTTCTAGTTTTGGACTCCACCACCCCAGGTAAAAGACCTTGCATATTTACCCTATCCATGCCCCTCATGATTTTATAAACCTCTATAAGGTCACCCCTCAGCCTCCAATACTCAAGGGAAAACTCTATGACTCTCCATACTTCTCAATAAAGATGATTGTTATCCCCTGTCTCTTGTAGTGTGGGCTGGGACTCAGTCACAGGGCTCCAGGTATCAAGTTAAGTGAAAGAAAAATCCAGGCTGGCACTCCAGTACAGTGCCAGGGGAGTGCCACAGTGTCTCAGATGAGAAGCTACACTACAGTGCTCTCTGACTCTTTGGGTGGGTAGAAGAGATCCCACGGGCACCAATTTGAAGAGGCGCAGGGAGTTATTTCCAGTGTACTGTATTATACTTGCCCATTAATCAACTTTGCAAAAACAGATTATCTGACAACTATTGCTCTGGTGTTTGCTATGCACACATTGGCTGCTGTGTTTCCTACATCTCTGCTGTGGCTCCATTTCAAAAGTACTGAAGTGCTTTGAGATGTCTAGTGGTCATGAAACGTACTATAAGTATTTCTTTATATTCCTTCTCTACACCATTTCCATGGTCACTGTGCCACTTAAATCAAAAGCTCAGGGAACGCAGCAAGGTTGCATTTGGCTGAGTATTGTGTCAAGCAGGAGGCTGGAAGAACACAGCAAGCCAGGCAGCATCAGGAGGTGGAGAAGTTAATGTTTTGGGTATTAACCTGTCTTCAGAACCCTCTTTGAGTCTCGCAGAAAGGTTAATACCCAAAACGCTGACTTCTTCACCTCCTGATGCTGTCTGGCTTGCTGTGAATCTTCCAGCATCCTCCTGTCTATCTTGGAATCCAGCATCTGCTGTTCTTTTGTCTCTACCTAAGTGAAATGAGATCCAATGGAAATCAGGGTTGAACTCTCTGCTGGTTGGAGTCACATCCAGGACAGAAGAAAGCAGTTGTGGTTATGGTTGTTGGAGGTCAGTCATTTCAGCTCCAGGAGATCTCTGTGGGAGTTCCTCAGGCCAGGGTCCGAAGCCCAATCATCTTCAGTTGCTTCATCAATGACCTTCCCTCCGTCATAAGGTGCGATGTGCTGATGATTGCGCAATCTTCAAAAAGTATTTGTGATCCCTCAGATACTGAAGCAGCCCATGTCCAAATGCAGCAGGTCCTGAACAATATCCAGGTTTGAGCTGAGAAGTGGAAACTAATCCTCCCACAATATAAGTGCCAGGCAATGCCAGCTCCGACAAGAGAGAATCTAACCATTGCCCTTTGACATTTAATGGTATTATTATCACGGAATCCCCTGTATCAACTCCTGGAGACTGCAATTGACTGGAAACTGACTAGAGTGGTGCTGGAAAAGCACAGCAGGTCAGGCAGCATCCGTGGAGCAGGAAAATCGATGTTTCAGGCAAAGGTCTTCCTGCTCCTTGGATGCTGCCTGACCCGCTGTGCTTCTCCAGCACTACTCTAATCTTGACTCTGACCTCCAGCATCTGCAATACCCACTTCTGCCTGGAAACTGACTAGACAAGTCATATAAGTAGTTTGGATATAAGAGCAGGTCAGAGGCTAGGAATTCTGCAGTGAATGACTCACCTTCTGTCTTCCCAAAGTCTATTCTACCATTTGCAAGGCTCAAATCTCGAATGTGACAGAATGCTCTTCACTTGCCTAGGTGAGTGCAGCTCCAACAATAAGACAAAGTGGCCTATTTGATTGGCACCACATCCACAACATATATAGGGTCATAGAGATGTACAGCATGGAAACAGACCCTTCGGTCCAACCCGTCCATGCCGACCAGATATCCCAACCCAGCCTAGTCTCACCTGCCAGCACCCGGCCCATATCCCTCCAAACACTTCCTATTCATATACCTATCCAAATGCCTTTTACATGTTGCAATTGTACCAGCCTCCATCCTCTGGCAGCTCATTCCATACACATACCACCCTCTGTGTGAAAAAATTGCCTCGTAGGACTCTTTTATATCTTTCCCCTCTCACTCTAAACCTATGCCCTCTATTTCTGGACTCCCTGACCCCAGGGAAAAGACTTTGCCTATTTACCCTATCCATGCCCCTCATGATTTTGTAAACTTTTCGAAAGTCAATATTCTGTAGCAGCAGTGTACTATCTACAATGATCCCCAGAAAGCACTTTCAATACTCATGACCACTTCTATCTAGAAGAATAAGGGCAGCGGAACCACCTGCAACTCCCCTCCAAACCACTCCCTGTCCTGACATAGAAATAAATCACCATTCCTTCACCGTCACTGGGTCAAAATCCTGGCTTTCCCTCCTGAACAGCATTATGGGTGTATCTACAGCATATCGACTGCACTGCTTCAAGAAGGCATTTGACCTCAACCTTTTCCAGCGCAATTAGGGATGGGCAATAATTGCTGGCTCATTAGCAACACACAAGTCCCATGAATTAATTTTTAAAAAACTCATTGCAACTCCCATCATATGGTTCTTTTCCCAGTTAAAACCTATGCCTACTGGTTCCTGACCTTCCCACTGATGGCTAAGTGAAAGGAACTGCATGTTGTAACAGAGATGCTCTTTAATGAGGGAACTGTGTTGCTTCAGTGTAGTTTAGGCTTTCCCTGTGGCTGGTTTAAAAGAAAACAAAACATGTAGCATTCTTCAAAATCTCAGGAAGCCTCAGAGAACTTTGGTAAAATGAAACGAAGAACTGCGAATGCTGGAGACGCGAAACGAACAAAACGATTCTGAAGAGGGGTCACTGGACTCGACATGTTAACTCTGTTTCTCTCTCCATAGGTGCTGCCAGACCTGCTAAGTTTCTACAGCAATTCCTGTTTGAAAGTATCTAACTGAATGAAGTTGCTTTGAAATGCAGTCATTGTCAGAGGAACTGCGGCAGCCAATCTGTGCACAGTATGCCCCCACAGACAGCCAATGTAACAATAACTGGTTAATATGGTTTGTTGAATGTTGGTTGAACCATAAATATTGACCCAGGGGGTGTGAACACAGCACTATTCTTCTTCAATAAAGTGCTAGAAGAATCACTAAAGAACAATAAACTCATTGAGGGGAGAGATGGGACATCAGTTCAAGGCCTCATGTGTAGTGGCCTATATTCAAAATGCATGGGATAATAGGTGGAATCATCACCTAAAAGTGTCCAAATCCAGTCAGAGAAAAGCTTCCCCCACAACTGGAGAAGCTTCTCAAACCACTTTCAGTGAGATGGAGGTGGAGTAGGGTTCTGACTCTGGAGCCTGTCTGCTCCACCTGCTTTTCCTATTGTTTTGTTCTCTCTCTCATTTTCTTTCTCTCCATTCTTTTATTTACCCCTTGGTGAAGAACTCAGCCTCAGCAATGCCATCAGCGGTGACGAGTGGGTCCAGCAGCACAGATTTGAGTAGGCCCAGCGGCACAGACTTGAGTAGGCTCAGCAGCACAGACTTGAGCAGGCCCAGCAGTATGTCCTCGAGTAGGGCCCACAGTGTGGATTCAACTAAGCCCAGCACATGGACATGAGCAGGCACAGCAAAATGTCCTCGCGAAGGGCCAACTGCATGGATTCAACTAGGCTCAGCAGCACGGACTTGAATAGGCCCAGCAGTGTGGATTCGAGTAAGCACAACAGTGTGGATTCGAGTAGGCCCAACATTGCAGATTCGAGTAGGCCCGACAGTGCAGACCCGAGTAGGCCCAGCAGCGTGGATTCGAGTAGACCAACAGCGTGGATTTGAGTAGGCCCACAAACATATATTTGAGTAGGCCAACAACACAGATTTGAGTAGGCCCGGCAGTTTGGATTTGAGTAAGCCAACAGCACAAATTTGTGTAGGTCCAAAAGCATGAATTCGAGTAGACCCAGAAGCTTGGATTCGTGTAGGCCCAACTACATGGATTCAAGTAGGCCCAATAGCATGGATTCGAGTAGACCCAACAGTGCAGGCTCGAGTAGGCCCAACAACATGGATTCAAGTAGGGCCAACAGCATGAATTTGAACATGCTGAGCAGGGTGGACTCAAGTAGGTCCAACAGCATTGATTTGAGTAGGTCTAGCAGCATGGATTCGAGTAGGCTCAGCAGCGTGGATTCAAGTGTGCCAACAGCGCAGATTCAAGTAGGCTCAGCAGCATGGAATTGAGTAGGCTCAGCAGCGTGGATACGAGTAGGCTCAGCAGTGAGGTTTCGAGTAGGCGCAGCAGTGTGGATTCGAGTAGGCTCAGCATCACGGTGTGAGCAGGCCCAGCAGTGAGGATAAGAGTAGGCCCATCAGTGAGGTTTCGAGTAGGCGCAGCAGTGTGGATTCAAGTAGGCCAACAATGTGGATTTTATTAGGCTCAGCAGTATGGATTTGCGTAGGCCCAACAGTGTGGATTCAAGAACGCTCAGCATTGTGGATACAAGTAGGCCCAGCAGTGAGGTTTCGAGTAGGCTGAGCAGTGTGGATTTGAGTAGGCCCAACAACGTGGATTCGAGTAGGCTCAGCATTGCAGATACAAGCAGGTCCAGCAGTGTGGATCTGAGTAGGCTCAACATCATGGATATGAGCAGGCCCAGCAGCACAGATTAAAGTAGGCCGAACAGTGTGGACTCGAGTAGGCCCAGCAGAGTGGGCTTGAGTAGGCCCAACAGTGCGGATTTGAGTATGTCTAACAGTGCGGATCCATGGTGGTGCTATTAGATGTGAATTTGTGTTCCTGGTGGCTTCTGCATCATTGAGGCAGTCATAGTGCTGACTAATGTCTGCTGCAGTGGAGACGGGGTTGTGTTCCCAGTGGTGTTAAGATCTGGCGCAGATTCATGGCTGCGGTGAGTTTGCGTCCAGGCAGCACAGCAACGGCTGCTTTACTCAGGTGGACCCGAAGCGGACTCCTGGTGGCGGTGGAGTCCAGTTTGGGCCATTGCAGTCCCTGGCAGCATCAGTGGCATCTGCATTGGTAAGGTCCAGTGACGAGGGCATTGGTGGAGGCGAGAGGCCCTGAAGGTGTGGTGGCTTTCATTGCAGGTCTGGCAGTGGCATGGCAAAGGGGACTGATGACTGCCAACAGGCCCGTGGCAGAGCACTTAGCAAGAAGAACTGGTTGGTTTATTTTAAGATGGCGTCAGAACGTGGTGCTATACAACAACTTCCATTATGTTTTGTAAGACGTGACAATAAATAAATAAATCAATAAGTTACTCACTGGTTCTCTTTCATGTCCAGTTGTTGAGAGGCTCATGGTCACCCAACCAACAGTAAACAGTGAAAGAGAAGCAGCCTGTGATTGGACTAACAGTGAGAGGGTGAGTGACAGCAATGAGCAAACGGACTCTGAGAGGGTGGCTGGGCCAAGCTTGAGCACCGAGGCTGGGAAGATAGACAGGAGCTGGCCCATGGGGAATGACACTGGGAATAAAGTGAGTCTGCAAATTGAGGAATGATGGCGGAGAGAAGGACTGCGAAGTGAGGGGGAGGAGCTGAAAGGTAATGGGTAAGGTGGACTGCAAACAAGGGGGAAGGAGCAGACAGAGAGGTGATGAGTTACAAAGATGAGACAGCTATGCAAAAAGGGGAAAGGGACTTGCCAAGGGAAATGTTCAGTTTCCAACCTTTCAACAAAGAAATAGTGTATTGTATGAACAATACCACTGCAATGAACAACCTAGTTGGATAATTTAATAAAAAATAGTTTTATAGTATCAATATTTACTTTAAAAGAATGGATCAGGGTACTTTCCAGATGGTATGAAGTTAAATACATTGGATGTTCAAAGACACTTCAGGTGCATAGATCTTTAAAATATCATAAACAGATACGGAAAATCAGCAAGAAAGCTAATGGAATGCCAGCCTTTATTTCAAGAGGACCGGGGTACAAACATGTTGACATTATAAGTCTGTAAGTTAGCTCACTGAGCTGGAAGGTTTGTTTTCAGACGTTTCATCACCATACCAGATAACATCATCTCTTGGTTTCTTTAAGTGGGTGATGTCATTTCTGGTTCTTTTTTCCAAGGGAAGGTAGATAAGATCTAAGTCAATGTGTTTATTGATGGAGTCCTGGTTAGACTGCCATGCCTCTAAGAATTCTCATGTGAGTTTTTGTTTCTCCTGTCCTAGGATGTGCGTGTTGTCCCAGTCAAAGTGGTTCTAGACTAGAGTGGTGCTGTAAAAGCACAGCAGTTCAGGCAGCATCCGAGGAGCTGGAAAATTGACTTTTCGGGCAAAAGCCGTTCATCAGGAATAGAGGCAGAGTGCCTGCAGGGTGTAGAGATAAATGAGAGGAGGGTGGGGGATGGGGAGAAAGTAGCATAGAGTACAATAGGTGAATTGGGGTGGGAATGAGGGTGATAGGTCAGGGAGGAGGGTGGGGGAAGGTAGCAAAGAGTACAATGAGTGGATGGGGGTGGGGATGAAGGTGATAGGTCAGGGAGGAGGGTGGAGTGGATAGGTGAAATGAAGATAGGCAGACTGCTGTGCTTTTCCATCACCACTCTAATCTAGAATCTGGTTTCCAGCATCTGCAGTCCTTGTTCTTACCCAGTCAAAGTGGTGTCCTTCTTTGTCTGTATGTATAGCAGCTAGTGATAGTGGTTAGTGGCCAGTTCATGTTCATGTATCCTGGAGGACAATTTCCTGCTAGTTTGTCCAATGTGGTGTTTTTTATAGTTCTTGCATGGTATCTTGTACATGACATTAGCTTTGCTGGTATTTAAGTGTGTTGGTAGATTTGTGGGCTACCATGATGCCAAGGGGTCTGAGTAGTCTGGAAGTCATTTCTGATATGTCTTTGATGTAAGGTAATGTGGCTATAGTTTTTAGTTGCGTTGTGTCTGTTTGTTTGGGTTTGTTTCTGAGGAATCGACATATTGTGTTTATTGGGTACCCGTTTTTCTTGAAAATGTTGATTAGATATTTTTCTTTTTTTTGTAGTTCTTGGGTGCTGTAGTATGATGTAGCTCATTGAAATAATGTCTTAATGTAGCTCTGTTTGTTGGTGTTGGGTTGATTGCTTCTGAAGTTAAGTATTTGGTCTGTGTTTGTGTTGTTTTTCTGTAGATGCTGGTTTGAAACTCTCCGTTAACTGGGCATTCAACTGCCACGTCGAGGAATGGGATGCTATTGTCATTCTCCTCCTCTTTTGCAAATTTTATGTCTGTCAGGATATTATTGATGGTGTTGTGTGTTTCCTCTAATTTATTTTGTTTTGCGATGACAAAGGTGTCATCTACGTAGCGGATCCAAAGTTTGGGTTGGATAGATGGGAGGGCAGCTTGTTCAAGTCTCTGCATTACTGCTTCCGCTATGAGCCCTGGTATTGGTGATCCCATGGGCGTTCCATTGACTTGTTTGTAGGTTTTGTTATTGAATGTGAACTGGGTGGTGAGGCACAGGTCCACGAGCTTGAGGATGTTGTCTTTGCTGATAAAGATGGTGCTGTCTGGTGTTTGTGGAAAACCAGGACCACAAATTTACTTAGATCCTATCTACCTTCCCTTGAAAACAGAACCGTAAATGACATCACCCACCTTAAGGACCCAAGACCTATAAATAGAGAGGCGGGACATACCACCAGCGCTTCACTGGAGACTCTCACTGATGATGTTACCCAGTGTGGTGACGAAACATCTGAAAACAAACCTTCCAGCTCAGTGAGCTAACTTACAGACTTATCATCAACCTGAGCTACAAAGCTTCTCAAAAATCGTTAATGTTGACATTATGCTGCAGTTATTCAAAACCCTGGTTAGATCTCACTTGGAGTACTGTGAACAAGTCGAGGAACCACACATTAGGAAGGACTCCTTGGAGGGAGTACAACGCAGATTTCCAAGAATGATATCAGGACTTCAGGGATTAATTAGTGACGAGCATTTATACAAATTAGGCCCGTTTTCTCTAGAATTTAGAAGGTGAAAGGGTAATCTGATTCAAATCTTCAAGGTAGTAACAGGAAATAAATAGTGTAGTCAAAAATGAACTGTTTTTACTAGTTGGGGATTCTAGAATTAGGGGGCATAGTCTGAGAATTGGGCCAGACCATTCAGGAGAGATGTCAGGAAGCACTTCTATGCGCAGAGTCATAGAGATGTACAGCATGGAAACAGACCCTTCGGTTCAACCTGTCCATACCGACCAGATATCCCAACCCAATCTAGTCCCACCTGCCAGCACCCGGCCCATATCCCTCCAAACTCTTCCTATTCATATACCCATCCAAATGCCTTTTAAATGTTGCAATTGTACCATCTCCACCACTTCCTCTGGCAGCTCATAAAAAATACAACCAAGGCACCCGTGAGGCGCTGCGTGTCAGGCTCTCGAATTGATGGTAGATGTTTGGAAGTTACTTCCACAAATGGCAGTGGATGCTGGATCAGTTGTTAATTTTAATTCTGAGGTAGATATATTTTTCATTAACCAAAGGTTTTAAGAGATATGGAACATAGGGCAGGTATATGGAGTTAGGCCACAGAACAGCCAATATCTCATTGAATGGTGGAACAGGCTCAAGAGGCTGAATGGCCCACTCCTGTTCCTATCTCCCTATTTATGTGCTACAGTATTTCTGAAACATATTGCATATCATAAATTATTTGAGTGCAGTGACTATAGTCGAGACAAACATAGATCCATTTCACTGTGAACACAAGTCAGTGGCCAGTGCGTTTATGGTGGTAGCTTTCTGCATGGGTGTGTGTTGATTACTTTTTTAAAAATAAGTCTTGTTGCCAACTCATGCCTATAATCTGAGACCAATTGAAATAGCGGGGTGTCTTGATTGTGGTTGTGTTGTGGCTTAAGTTTAATGTAGTGGTGATGATTTTTAAGGAACTTGATGAATTCTTCCAATTCTGTTTCTGTGCACATATGTCAACATAAATACAGAAGTTAACGTTAATACATGGCTGCATCACTGAATAAAGGAGTTGGTCATCCAGATCCAGCAGTGTGGTTGACTCTGAACTGCTTCCTCAGGTGGCCTAGAATGCCACTCAGTTCAAGAGAGAGGCAAGAAATGCCAGCCTTGAGTCAACAGAAAGGTGACATCTCTAACAGGCTGGAGAATGGGGTTGAGAAACATATCATTGAATGGCAGAGCAGACTCAGACGACCCAAAACTACTCCTATATCTTATGGTCCAACAGTATAGTGCTCCTTGAAGACAGCACTGGGAACATCAACTTGGATTTTTCTACATGGCAATGGAACTTGCAACATTCTGTCTCAAAGATTGGAGGGTTGCAAATGTAGCCCCGCTATTTAAAAAGGAAGGAAAAGAAGAAAGCAAGACAATTATAGACCCATTAGCCTAACATCAGTAGTGGGGATAATGCTAAGAGTCTATTAAAAAAGATACTAAGATAACATTTGAAACATATTAACAGAAGTAGACAAAGCAAGCATGGGTTAAAAGGAACATAGAACAATACAACACAGAACAGGCCCTTTGACCCTCGATGTTGCACCAACCTGTGAACTAATCTAAGCCCACCCTCCTACGCTATTCCATCATCGTCCATGTGCTTATCCAAGGATTATTTAAATCTCCCTAATGTGGCTGAGTTAACTACATTAGCAAGCAGAGCATTCCACACCCTTATCACTCTCTGAGTAAAGAATCTGCCTTTGACATCTGTCTTAAATCTATCACCCCTCAATATGTAGTTATGCCCCCTTGTACAAGCTGACATCATCATCCTAGGAAAAAGACTCTCACTGCCTACCCGATTTAATCCTCTGATCATCTTGTATGTCTCCACCAAATCTATCAAAATATCTCTTAGCCTTCTTTCCAATGAGCATAGACCCAAGTCTTTCAGTCTTTCCTCTTAAGACCTTCCCTCCAGACCAGGCAATATCCTGATAAATCTCCTCTGTACTTTTTCCAATACTTCCACATCCTTTCTGTAATGGGGCAACCAGAACTGTACACAATATTCCAAGTAAATCTTGTATATCGCCATCAAATCTATCAAAATATCTCTTAGCCTTCTTCTTTTCAATGAGAACAGACCCAAGGTTTTCAGCCTTTCCTCATAACCACTACAGAACGCACCAGATGGCCTCCTTCTTTAGAGACCGCAATTTCCCTTCCCACGTGGTTAAAGATGCCCTCCAACGCATTTTGTCCACATCCCACACCTCCGCCCTCAGACCCCACCCCTCCAACAGTAACGAGGACAGACACCCCTGGTGCTCACCTTCCAAGTAACGAGGACAGACACCCCTGGTGCTCACCTTCCACCCTACCAACGTTTGCATAAACCAAATTATCCGCCGACATTTCCGCCACCTCCAAAAAGACCCCACCACCAGAGATATATTTCCCTCCCCACCCCTTTCCGCCTTCCGCAAAGACCGTTCCCTCCGTGACTACCTGGTCAGGTCCACGCCCCCCTACGACCCACCCTCCCATCCTGGCACTTTCCCCTGCCACCGCAGGAACTGTAAAACCTGCGCCCACACCTCCTCCCTCACCTCTATCCAAGGCCCCAAAGGAGCCTTCCACATCCA
>NC_057710.1:9397538-9416825 GCF_004010195.1 Chiloscyllium plagiosum
CAAGTAAATCACGCATAACTAACCAACTGAAGTTCTTTTGAGGATGTAATTGGTAGAGTAGATAAGGGAGAACTAGTAGATGTAGTGTATTTGATTTCAAGGTCCCACATAAGAGGCTAGTGGGCAAAATTACCATATATACTCGAGCAATAGTCGATCTCATGTAGAAGTCGACCCCCTATCTTTGGCTAAAAAATCAGGAATTTTCCATATGTCTCGTGCACAAGTCGATCCTAGTTCTTCACAGATAACAGATCAATATTTATGAGTCAGTGTACTGCCGTCCCGCTCTGCTCTGGATCTTCCAGTCTGCCAGGGGCTGTTGCACTCTGCTCCGGGTTTTCAGAATTGCCATAATTCATTAACTTTTTTTCCCTTCTACATTTAGAGATCAATTGGGTATCTGCTAAAGATACGGTATGAATTTTGACAGGCAAGAGGTTTAGCTCCTCAAAAGTAGTATCCATATAATAGTCGACCCCATAAATTTATCCTTTGACTATTACTGAAGTATATATGGTATAGCACATGGGCTTGGGGTTAATATATTGGCAAGGACTGAGAATTAGTTGACAGACTGGAAACAGAATGGGAATAAACGAGTCTCTTTTCAAGTGGCAGGCAATAGCTTGTGGTGTATCACAGTAATCTGTGGTTGGTCCCCAGATAGCCATAAAGTATAGAAATGACTTGAATGATGAACCAACATTTCCAAGTTTGCTGATGACAGAAAGATGCAAGGAGGCTTCAAGTTGCTTTGGATACGTTGAGTGGATGGGTTAAATGTGGAGGTATACACTTGGGTGTGAAAAACCGAATGGCAAAGTATTATATAAAGTCGAGAGTGTGGTGTCGGAAAAGCACAGCAGGTCAGGCAGCATCTGAGGATCAGGAGAATCACCATTTCGGGCATAAGCCCTTCATCAGGAAATGCCTGAAACGTCAATTCTCCTGCTCCTCAGATGCTGCCTGACCTGCTGTGCTTTCCCAGTACCAAACTCTTGACTCTCGTCTCCAGCATCTGCAGTACTTACTTTTGCCTGGATGGACTAGATGCAAGGAGGATGATTTCTCTGGTCGAGGAGTCTGGAACTAGGGGACACAAGACTCAGAATATGGGGTAGGCCATTTAGGACTGAGATGAGGAAACAGTTCTTCATTCAGAGGGTGGTACCCCTGTAAAATTGTCCACCACAGAAGGTTATGGAGCGCCGGGTCACTGAGTATATTCAAGAAAGAGATTGATAGATTTTTTTAAATGTTAAAGGAATCAAGGGGCATGGTATGAAAGTGAGAATTCAGTATTGCAATAAAGGATCAGCAGTGATCCTTTTGAATAGTGAAGCAGGTCATAGGGCTCAATGGCCTACTCCTAGTTTCTATATTTTATGTTTCTGTGTTTTTCAGAATCAGCAGGGGGGAAACAGAGTGTATGGCATGAGCCTTCTTCAGAACCTTACCTGCTGTGTGAGGGATTCATTCCTCACTTTTGCATTCTGTGTAAAGCTGATATATATAATCCCTTGCTGAATGTACTAGTTATAGCCACAAGAGGGAGCTGAACTTTGCTTAAAAAGTCAGCGCAGGGTAAGCATCAGGAACTGTGAGTGAGCTCAGGGTTGTGGTGAATGGTTAAATACCTTCTCTCTCCAGCCCTGTCTACAGCCTCTGTGTTTTCTCACTAGTCCTTTCATTCTGGCAGTGGCAGCATGGAGAGGGGGACTTCTGCCTGGACAGCAGACCAATGGCAGAGCACTCAACAAATGGACTGTAAATTTGAACACTTTTTTTTTCATTTCTTCATTTTTTTATGCCTTTATATAACATGTTTTGGTTTTCTTTCCCTGTATTTTAAGATGGCGCCAGAGAGTGGCAACACTACACAAAACTTTTCACTGTATTTTGTAACAAAGTACACATGGCAATAAATACATCAAATGAAATCATTTGTCAGATGTCTTTCATGTTTGTGAGGTGTTGGCACTTAATTTTGTTTCTGGGAGAGGGAATAAAGTGAACTAAAATCCCGTCAGATATATCCAAAGTGTGACTGACTTAACCAGTTAAAACTCCACTTGTGGAAGAATTTAACACCGTAAAAGCTGTAACAAGTGTATTCATACCACAGGTAAATCTAATAAGGATATTAGGAGTACTGTCCTTGTTTGGAGAGGGTTAGAATGTGGAACATCCCACCACACAAATTGATTGGGACAAATATCTTAGATGTTTTCATGGCGGCACAGTGGCTCAGTGGTTAGCACTGCTGCCTCACAGCGCCAGAGAGCCGGGTTCAATTCCTGCCTTGGGCAACTTTCTGTGTGGAGTTGGAACTTTCTCCCCGTGTCTGCGTGGGTTTCCTCCGGGTGCTCTGGTTTCCTCCCAAAGATGTGTAGGTCAGGTGAATTAGCCATGCTAAATTGCCTGTAGTGTTAGGTGAAGGGGTAAATGTAGGGGAATGGGTCTGGGTGGGTGGCTCTTTGGTGGGTCGGTGTGGACTAGTTGGGCCGAAGGGGCCTGTTTCCACACTGTAAGTAATCTAATCAAGAAGACTTAGTGAATACGGTGGAGAACAGAAAAATATGGTATCATATGCTGTACAAACACTAAAACAAACAAAATAAGTTGTGCCAAATGAACCTGCTTCTGTTTTGTATATTAATACAATTTTTGAATCAATGGAAGTGTAATGCCCTGGAGGTTTTCTTGGGAAAAGGGGGGAGAACGTTGCACATTAAAATTGGACTAGAACAGAAATCATAAAGATCTGAACCAGTTTAACAGCACAATGGCTGGAATCCCCTTTCATCTTCCCTCACTACTTTAAAATTCGGTCGGTTCTGCTACAACGTGTCTTACTTCAACACAAATTGACCTTAACACGATTGAGGAATTTAGACTGTTATTTGTAGAATGCGAGCTTTCCTTACCTGTGTTGGCTATAACGCGATTCCGGTCCCATTAGTTTAAATGGAGTGGCTATTGCATGATTTTCTTAGAACAGGAGATCGCACAGGAATGGAACTATCACAATATATCAGAACAGAATGTAAACTGTTTATTTGCTGACAAAGGACAAAAAAAATTGTTTCATCAACATTTACAACCGCAATAGCAATCAGCTAAGGTGTTGCTTGGGTGTCAACACATGGTCTTCCTGAGCCAGAGGTGCACTGTGCTGTGGGTTTAAGCCTCAATGTACTTGGTTCCCAGGCCCACAGAGTGGAAGGTTTTAACATATAAAAGGTGCTATGTAAATGAAAGTTATTATTGAGGTGGATGCAAATGCCAGTGGGGTTGACAAGACTGTGGATATCTCAGTGTCAGGTTATTGCTATCTGACCGTAATCAAACAGATCTAGAATTAGAGTCACAGAGTCATACTGTACAGAAACAGACCTCTCGCTCCAACCAATCCATGCCAACCATAATCCCAAACTAGTCTCTCCTGCCTGCACTTGGCCTATCTCTCTCCAAACATTTCTTATTCATGAAATATCCAAATGTCTTTTAAATGTTGTATCTGTATCTGCTTCCATTACTTCCTCTGGAACTTCATTCCATACACAAACCACTCTCTGTGCAAAAATATTGCCCCTCATGTCTTTTTTAAATCTTTCAACTCTCACCTAAACATTTGCCCCCTTGTCTTGAAATTCCCTCACTTTAGGGAAAAGACACATTCCATTCAGCTTATCGATACCCCTCATGATTTTATAAACCTCTGTAAGGTCACCGCTCAGCCTTCTATGACCTAGTGAAAAAAGTTCCAGTCTATTCACCCTCTCTTTATAACTCAAACCCTCTGTTCCTAGCAACATCCTGGTAAACCTCTTGTGAACCTTCTCCAGCTAATAATGCCCTTCCTATAACAGGGTGACCAGAACTGGACATAATAGTGGCCTCACCAAAAGCATTCTCTTATTCATTCTATTTTTCTCAAAAAGCACACGATCTGCAGGCAGTCAATTCATGTAACATTTGATAAATTCCTACTTTGGAAATAGAACCAGTCTGACTTAAGATTGGAATACAGACAGACTCTAACCTTACTACTTTTAATACATTGTCTGAGCTGAGATGTCAACTTTCTTTATAAAATCTTAAGTTATCTCGAGAATGTGACTTAAAAGAAGTTCTGGGATTTACATATTAATGAAACAAAACCTGCAACCCATTCTAAAAGATGAAAGACATAACAGCAAGCTAGGTTTGTTCAATATATCATTTCAGCTGTATGACACTGTAATCTTTTGCTATAAATTCTGTGTCTTATGATCCTGCACCACAACTACCTGATGAAGGAACAGCGCTCCAAAAGCTAGTACTTCCAAATAAACCTGTTGGACTATAACCTCGTGTGACTTTTAACTTTGTCCACCCTGTGTCCAACACTGGCACCTCCACCTCATTCAATCAAGTTCATGGATTGTACTTGGAATTTAGGGATTACTTTCTGTGATTCTGTGAATTGTCCTTGAAAACTGTAAATCAGTGTTTGTCATCATACATGAGAACCAAGTATCCTTCTTAATACACAATACCACACCTCAGGAGGGATATATTGGCCTTGAAGGAATACAATGTAGATTTACAAGAATGACACCTAGGCTTCAGGGGTTAAAATATCAGGTGAGGTAATGCAAATTAGACCTGTTTTCTCTAGAATATTGAAGGTTAAAGAATTATTTGATTGAAGTCTTCATGATACGAACAGGAGAAGACAGATTAGATAATGTATTTCCACTGGATGGGGATTCTAGAACTAGGGGACATCATCGAAAAATTAAGGCCAGACCATTCAAGAGAGATGTGAGAAAGCGCTTCAGTGCACAAAGAATGGGAAATGTTTGGAACTCTCTTCCACAAAAGGGCTGTGGATGCTGGATCAGTTGTTAACTTTAAAACTGACACAGATAAATATGGGCCTTCACCACACATCACCTCACTACTTAAGCACAGTGTCAGAACCAGGGAGCTGGTGTACAATATACCAACCAGCACCCTCTCTAATACGGGCCAAAGGCAAGTATATGGAGTTAGGCCAAGATCAACCATGATCTCATTGAACGATAGTATAGGCTCAGGGGACTGAATGGCCTATTTCCTGACATGTTCCCAGTTGCCTTTGAGAAATGATAGTGAGCTGCCTTTTTGAACTGCTGCAAATTAAGTGTTCCCCCTTTTTGGGCAGAAATAAGGGGAAATTATTTCCCTCAGTGGGTTGTGTGACTTCGGGATGCTGCATCTCAAAAGGCAATGGAAGGCAAGGCCATTGAGTATGTATAAGGCGGGGGGTGGGGATAGAAGGAAGTCAAAAGCTTTAGCAGAAGTTAGATGAGGAATATGGAATTCAGAATGCAAACATATCAGACCATCATCTTGTTATAGTGTGGTGCAGGACTGAATGGCCTATCTCTACTCCTGTTCTACTGGCTTGTACAATCGTGGAAAATTCACTCCTACTCTGGTTCAATGGGTTTTGAAAGGCTGACGGGTACAATGTGCTGTCTGCAGACTCTGCCACATGTCGGGTAGATGGTGCATTGAAAGGTTGCTTAGATGAGATAGTTTGGAGTTTTGAGCACCCATTCTGAAATCATGAATTCACTGCTGCATGGTTTCAATGAACTCTAGCAATGGGCTCAGTGCCAACTTACAGGAGTGTTCTCCATTCTGATTGGTCACGGGCCAGGAGCAGCCATCATTTGGCAAGGACATTGGACCATTTCAGGAGTTGCTTTGAGAACCTCCCTGAATTCTGCTTTAGGAAGGATATTATTAAACTGAGGAGAGTTCAGAAAAGGTTTTCAAGGATGTCACCAAGACTTGAGGGTTTGAGTTATATGGAGAGGTTTGATAGGCTGGGAGTTTTTTTCCCTAGGACAGAGGAGGCTGAGGGGTGACTTTAAAGAACTTTATAAAATCATGAAGATCAGAGGTAAGGTGAATAGCCAAATCTTTTTTTGCCCCAGGATAGGGGAGTCCAAATTTAGGGGGCATATGTTTAAGGTGAGAGGGAAAAGATTTAAAGGGGACCCAAGGGGCAATTTTGTCACGCAGAGGGTGGCATGTATAAAAGAATAATTGCCGGAGGAGGTGATCGATGCAGGTAGAGTTTCAATATTTGGGCAGGTACATGAGTAGGAAAGGTTTAGAGGGATATTGGCTAAATGCAGGAAAATGGGTTTAGCTTAGGAAAGCCAGTCGGCATGGATGAGTTGGGGCTGAAGGGTCGGTTTCCATTCGGTATGACTCTATGATTCTAAACATTTTGGTTGTCCACCTGGAAACCTCCTGCCACAACTGAAGTCCAAGAAGAACAGGAACTTCAGGAGTCTGGCGTCAGGCATATGGACAAAGGTGTCGAGAGTGTGGTGCTGGAAAAGCACAGCAGGTCAGGCAGCTTCCGAGGAGCAGGAGAATCATCGTTTCGGGCTTAGGCCCCATATCAAGCATTTATTCCAACTCTCATTCCACGGGTGCAGCCTGGCCTCCTGACCATTTTTAGCATTTTCCTTTTTAATTTCCGATTTCCAGTATCTGCACTATCCCACTAGGTATGCTCAGTTGTAACGGGACAGATTGCTTACTTTGAAGTGACTGCAACACTTCAGGTATGTTCTTGAGTGGTCCATGATTCAAATTAAACTAGCAAACATTGTTTTTGGTATTTACTGAGGATGATAATGAGATGAATGTAACATTAGAAGACAAGATTCAAAAGAATATAAAGATATTTTAGCAAGATTTCCATCAGTCTATCATTGGTGACCTTTTTTGCCTTGACATCTAGAATGCCTTCCCTAACTTAATCGGCCCAGATTTTGATATTCTGTCCTAAAATGAGCTTTAATGTGTCAACAATCCCTTCCAACAGATCTTTGCGGGGGTTGACAATATTAAAATTAGAATTAGAATTAGGTTTATTGTCACGTGTATTCAAGTGCAGGGATACAGTGAAAAGTTTGCAATGTCACCACTCAACTGTGCCATTTTAGGTACGAGGTACACAGGTACAAAATCTTAGGTAAAGAGTAGAAAAATAAAGAAACAAGTTAAAAGTTCAACATTAAATTTCTTGTCAGTATAAAGTGGGAAATTAGAAATAAAGTTGAAAGTTCCAAATCACAGTCCGTCTTTCATCATAGGGTAGCACAGTGTCTCAGTGGTTCGCACTGCTGCCTCACAGCACCAGGGTCCCAGGTTTGATTCCAGCCTCGGGCATCTGTCTGTGTGGAGTTTGCACATTCTCCCCGTGTCTGTGTGGGTTTCCTCCGGGTGCTCCGGTTTCCTCCCACAGTCCAAAGATGTACAGGTCAGGTGAACTGGCTATCCTAAATAGCCCATAATGTTAGGTGCATTAGTCAGAGGGAAATGGGTCTGGGTGGGTTACTCTTCAGAGGGATGGTTGGGCCAAAGGGCCTGTTTCTGCACTGTATATAAGTAAGTAATCTATAGGCATGCTATCATTCCACTTTCTCTGTGAGGGCTCAATCTCCCAGTCCCTGTGCCTCCACCCTGCCGACCACCAGGCTGTCAGAGTTCTGCTCTGGTGCCACCCTGTGCCACCAGCTTCTACCACAATGTCGCCAACCACCAGGGTTCTGCCCGGGCAGAGTTCAACACGAATCGTGAAATTTTGTGTTTTCTAAAATGCAACAATGACCACACTGCAAATGTGTTTCATGGGCCATACTTGAGGCATCCTGCAGTCATAGAAGGTGCTATAGACAATAAAAATACACTTCTGTTTCCCTTTTCCCATCGCAGGGCGTCTAGGTGTCCACAGAGATGCCCCAACAGTGTGGATCCCTGCATTGTCTCTGCCATCAGCTTCGGTTTTGACTTCTGTGTTTTGGACTTGTGTGTGTTTTTCTTTCCGAACTGTAATCTGTTACTACTTTAAGAGTTTAATTAGAATTTACAAACGCCTCACACGACATGTTAGGTTTGAAGCTGTAACTGTTACTGGTGAGACTGCGTGTTTGATCATCTGAGCTTGGCTCGGCAGGCAATCAGATGCTCCATTTAGAGTCGAGAAAATGGAAGTGTGTTACCTCGTTAGCAGCTCCGACCAGCTGCTGAATTACATTAGCACTTGGTGATTGATTAGAAAGGGGGAAGGAAAAAGAGTGAAGTGGCAAAGATCAGGATACTGCTGGTAGAGGGATGGGAAAGTGGGGTGGGGGGGGGGCAGGGAAGGATGAATGGAAAGGAGTCATGACCACAGGAGAGCAAGCTAACACCTAGGGATGACGCGGCAGCTCAGTGGTTGTCTGGGTTTAATTCCACCCTCAGGTGACTATCTGTGTGGAGTTTGCACATTCTCCCTGTGTCTGCGTGGGTTTCCTCCAGGTGCTCCGGTTTCCTCCCACAGTGCAACGATGTGCAGGTTAGGGTGGGTTAGCCATAGTAATGCAGGGTTACAGGGATAGGGTAGGGGGATGCGCCTGGGTGGGATGCTCTTCGGAGGGTCAGTGTGGACTCAATGAGCCGAGCAGCCTATTTCCCGACTCTGTTGGCATTCTATGTACAGACGTTGCACTACCCTCAGTCTTCACTGGCTTTGTGTTTCCACTTGATTACCTCTCCATCTACACAGGTAAGCACCCTCATCGTCATTGCACAGTGGTAGCCAATGCATACTATCAACAAGATCCACTGCAGTAACACAAATTTTGCTTGTTTCTCTGGAATTTAAAAGGTTAAGGGGTGATCTGATTGACGTCTTTGAGATATTTACAGGAAAAGACAGAACTGATTAATTATATGCACTGTTTGGGGATTCTAGGATTATGGGGCATCATCTGAGAATTAGGGTCAGATTATTCAAGCGAGATTAGATTAGATTAGATTAGATTAGATTAGATTAGATTACTTACAGTGTGGAAACAGGCCTTTCGGCCCAACAAGCCCACACCGACCCTTCAAAGAGCAACCCACCCAGACCCATTCCCCTACATTTACCCCATTCACCTAACAATATGGGCAATTTAGCATGGCCAATTTACCTAACCTACACATCTTTGGACTGTGGGAGGAAACTGGAGCAAACCCACGCAGACACAGGGAGAATGTGCAAACTCCACTCAGACAATTGCCCGAGGCGGGAATTGAACCCGGGTTTCTGGCGCTGTGAGGCAGCAGTGTTAACCGTGTTCGGAAGTAGTTCTACATACAAAGTGTGGTAAATGTTTGGAACTCTCTTCCACAAATAGCAGTAGATTCTGACTCGGTTATTAATTTTAAACCTCAGATTTATTTTTTGTAAGAAAAGGTATTAAGGGATATGGGTCAGAGGCAGGTATGGGGCTTACCACAGGTCAACCATGTTTTCAATCAAAGGTGGAACTGGCTCGAGGGACTGAATGGCCTACTCTTGTTCATATGTAATTCAGCAAGGCTTGTCCAACAGCATCTTCCAAACATGTGACCTCTACTATCTAGAAGGACAAAGTCAGAGGATACATGAGGACACAGCCTTCCATGTGTTACCTTCCAAAACTCTAACCATCCTGATTTGAAAATATGTTGCTGATTCTTCCCTTTTGCTGGGTCAAAATCCTGGAATTCCTTCCCTAACAACACTTTGGGAGGGTCTGCACCCTAAGGATTGCAGAAGTTCAAAGCAAAGGCCCTCTAATTTTCTCAAGGGACGAACGATATATATCAGCTTTACCCACCACCCTCAGAATGAATTTAAAAAGAAAAACCCTTCCATTTTGGAAAAGGCAAAAGGAATTTGTACCTAGCTAGATGGAAGTTCAAATATATCATTCATTGAATTGTATGAACACAGGCAGTTAATGAGAAAAGGTAGGCAGTTATATTTTGTAACTTGGAGACAGTGGGGATTAAAGATAAGTATCAACCTTGGCCTAGCATTTAGCCAAAAGGTATGAGTAAAAAATTAGCACATTGGTTTACCTCTGAGAGCTGCACTGTTAAAGTGCTATCTTTCTAATGAGGCATTAAGCAGAGAATACATTAACATCCTGGGTGGATATGGTGGTTCCGTGGTTAGCATTGCTGCTTCACAGCACCAGGTAGCTCGGTTTAGATGCCAGCCTCAGGTGACTGTGTAGAGTTTGCACATTCTCCCCATGTTTGTGTGGGTTTCCTCCTGGTGCTCTGGTTTCCTTCCATAATCCAAAGGTGTGCAGGTTAGCTGGATTAACCATGCTAAATTGCCCAGAGTGTTCAGGGATGTGTAGGTTGGGTGGATTAGGGGGGGGGGGGGGTGTCTGAGTGGCATGCTATCTGGAGGGTTGGTGTGGACTCGATGGGGAGTTCTGCATTGTGGGGATTCAATGATTCCTCAGCTTCAGGTAAATGAAGAAAGGTCATTGATTTGATTTCTTGTCACATGTACCAAAGTACAGTGAAAAGCTTTGATTGCAAGCAGCACAGGCAGATCTTTGTAGGCAAGGACATGCAGATCATAGGGTGAAAGAAAACTTGGATGGAGTAAGGCATACAGGCTACATAGCACACGACCTGATCATGAGGCAAGATCAACATTATTTGAAGTTAGAGAGTCCATTCATCAGTCTAATAACAGCCAGGGAAGAAGCTGTTCCTGAACCTGCTGGTGTGCGTGTGTTCAAGCTTCTGTATCTTCTCCCTGACGGAACCTCACTGGACCTGAAACATTAGCTCTGGTTTCTCTCCACAGAGAGCGGCATGGTGGCTCAGTGATTAGCACTGCTGCCTCACAGCACTCGGGTCCCAGGTTTGATTCCAGCCTTGGGCTACTGTCTGTGTGGAGTTTGCACATTCTCCCCGTGTCTGCATGGGTTTGCTCCGGTTTCGTCCCACAGTCCAAAGATGTGCAGGTTAGGTGAATGGACCGTGCTAAATATACTAACACAGTGTTAGATGCATTAGTCAGAGGGAAATGGGTCTGGGTGGGTTACTCTTGGAGGGTCGGTATGGGCTGAAGGATCTGTTTCTGCACTGTAGGGAATCTAATCTAATCCTGCTGTGTTTTTCCAGCAATTTCTGTTTTTGCTTGAGCTTTCTCCTGCATTATTTCAAAGCAGCACAGGGGATTGTCTTAACCAACAAATATCCCCAAACCAGCTTCATGAAAGAAGGTTATATCCAGCTATTACTTCATGGCAGCTTATGGGAGCTTACTGAGCACAAATTGCTTAGTGCCCCTAAAGTACATATTGGCTGTTAAGCATGGTGGAAAGTGCTGAGGATGTGAAAGCTGCTGTGCAAATGCAAGTACTTTCTTCCCGGTCCTTTCCATGCTTTGTTTCTGATGCTTAGTCACTGAAGCTACATACTTTAATGAAATGAGGCCTTCTAAATAGTGCATGAAGGTGTTAGATTGAAGTTATATTGAGTTGGCAGCGGCAACATTCTGAAAACCCTCTTCTGGTGCAAAGCTTCACCATTGGGAATGCATATTAGGAAATTGCAGGTCCCTGTGCTGGAAGGCCAATTCGGAGAGTTGACCCCAATAGTACACTATGCTATTTACTTTAATAATTGCTTCGTGGTGAATGGGCTTGGGCAATATTGAGTTTACTGATTCTCTGCATGCCTTCAATTTTGCTTTATAGTAATAAATTACAACAAATCTTTGAAAAATTACTTTGCCAGATGTTGTGTGAATAGCAGTCTTGAAAGTGGAAACAATCTTCCAGTACTGGTGTTAACCCTTTCATTGACACACACTCGAGAGGGAGTCAATGTCAGGACTTGCATGAAGTTCTTGAGGCTAATGTTTTTCTGTCACCAAAGTGGCGACTCTACAAATATACACTTTATTGGATGGAAAATAAATGGGCCATCCAGAGATCCTGGATATATCTGCTTTCTTCATTTTAGCTCTGGGGATCTACAAGTGCCAAATTGATTGGCTCATATTGGCACCTAGATAATGTTCACAATAACACACACATTTCTGTCCCTGTGTTCATGCAACATTTGACCCTTCAGAACATGCATACTTCCCAGACAACAAAATTATAAGGGGTCAGTTGGCACAGAGGATGTCCAAGTTTCTCAAGTTGCATCAGAAAGTCAAATGCTCCTTTTCTTAAATACATGCTTTTGGTATGAGAGCATCTGAGGCATAGCCAGCGTTTATAGTCGCTCCCTAACTGCCTTACAACTGGTAGTCACACATATGGTCATAACAATAAACATGCTCCCGTAATCCTGCATCCTGGTATATCTGGTTTTGACTATACCTTATCTTCAATCAAAAGTTGTTCACTGACTGGATCAGCATTTATTGACCATTCCTAGTAGCCTTTGAGAAGCTGCCTTCTGAAATGGCAGGAGTCCATGTTGGTAGACCCACAATGGGAGGATGTTTCATAGTTTCATAGTAATGGAAGCAGGAGTAGGCCGTTTGACCCATTGATCTATGGCTGATCTAACCATTGTCTCAGCTCCTGCTATCTGCATTATCCCCACAACTCTTGATTCCCCTACCATGCAAAAACCTATCCAACTCTGTCTTGAATATATTTAATGACGCTGCCTCTACAGGAGCAGGCGGAGACAATGGGTCGGCCGGGGCAGTCAGGTTTGTGGATTTTGGGCAGGAGGTAGAAGCGGGAGGTGCGGGGTTGTGGGATTATGAGGTTGGAGGCGGTGGATGGGAGATCCCCCGAGGTGATGAGGTTATGGAGAATTCCACAGATTCATCACTCTCTGGGAAAACCAGTTCCTCCTCATGTTTGTCCTAAATCCACTCCCCCTAATCTTGAGGACATGTCCTCTCATCCTAGTCTCACTCAATAGCAGAAACAACTTGCCTGCCTCTATCTATCTAATCCTTTCATAGTTTTATATGTTTCTGTAAGATCCCCTCTCATTCTTCTAAATACCAGTGTGTACAATCCCAGGCAGCTCAACCTCTCCTCAACCCTGTCATATCTGGAATCAAACTGGTGAACCTCCTCTGCACCACCTCCAAAGCCAGTATATCCTTCCTCAAGTAAGGAGACCAGAACTGTGCACAATACTCTCAGTGCGGCCTCACCAACATCTTGTACAATTGCAGCAGAATGTCCCTGTTCTCAAATTCAATCCCTCTGGCAATGAAAAACAATATTTTGTTTGCCTTCCTGATTGCCTGTTGCACCTACAAATCAACTCTTAGCAATTAATGTACGAGCACTCCTAAGTCCCTCTACACAACAGCATGCTGCAATCTTTCATCATTTAAATAATACTCTGACCTACTATTTTTACTTTCCAAGTGGATAACCTTACATTTGCCAACAGTGTACTCCATCTGCCAGACCCTTGCCCATTCATTTAACCCTTATCTAAATCTCTCTGCAGACCCTCCACATCGTCTGCACAGTTTGCCTTTCCACTCAATTTAGTGTCATCAGGAAACTTGGATACGTTACACTCAGTCTCCTCTTCCAAATCATTTATATGTATCATGAACTGTTGCAGGCCCAACACTGAACCCTGCAGCACCCCACTCATCACTGATGTCCAACCAGAGAAACTTCCACTTATCTCAACTCTCTACTTTCTGTTGGTTAATCAGTCCTCTATCTCTGCCAGTACATTCCCCGCAACTCCATGCATTCTTCACTTATGGATGAGTCTTTTATGCGGCACCTTACCTAACACCTTCTGTAAATCCAAGTGTACGACAGCAGTTTGAACCAGTGACACTGAGGGAATGCCAATGTCTGTCAGACTCCTATTTATTGACCTTAGCTCTGCCTTCGACACCATAATTCCAACTAAACTCATCTCCAAATTCTGAGACGTAGGACTCTGTAGCCACTCATCCCCACCACCCCCACCCCTGCAACTGAATCCTCGACTTCCTAGCATGCAATCAGTAAGAATAGGCAACACCTCCTTCACAATAATCCTCAACATCAGCGCCCTGCAGGCTGTGTACTCAGCCCCTTATACTGTCCTCTTTATGCACTCACAACTGTGTGGCTAAATTCAGCTCTAACTCCATTTATAAATTTGCTGATGATGCCATCATAGTGGATCTGATCTCAAACAACGAGACAGAGTACAGGAAGGGGATAGACAGTTTAGAGGCATGGTGTAAAGACAGTAATCTCTCCCACAATGTCATCAAAATGAAGGAACCGGTCAGCGACTTCAGGAAGTGGACACATTCCCCATCTATATCAGTGTTTCTGAAGTTAGAAATCACACAACAGCAAGTTATAGTCCAACTGGTTTACTGATGAAGGACCAGCACTCCGAAAGCTAGTGCTGCCAAATAAACCTGTTGACTATAACCTGGTGTTGTGTGACTTTTAACTTTGTCCACCCCAGTCCAACACCAGCACCTCCTCATCAGTGTTACTGATGTGGAGGTGGTCAAGAGCTTCATGTTCTGAGGAGTAATGGTGGCATGGTGGCACAGTGCTTAGCACTGCTGCCTCACAGCGCCAGAGACCTGGGTTCAATTCCTGCCTCGGGCAATTGTCTGTGTGGAGTTTGCACATTCGCCCCGTGTTGGCGTGAGTCCCCACCGGGTGCTCCAGTTTCCTCCTACAGTCCAAAAATGTGCAGGTCAGGTGAATTGACTATGTTAAATTGTCTGTAGTGTTAGGTGGAGGGGTAAATATAGGGGAATGGGTTTGGGTGGGTTGCTTTTTGGAGGGTCGGTGTGGACTTGTTGGGCCGAAGGGCCTGTTTCCACACTGTAAGTAACCTAATCTAAATATCATCAACATTGCAGAAGGCTAAGGAAATTCAGCCTGTCCACAATGACTGGTACCAAGTTTTAAAGATGCACCTATCCGAATACATCACAGTTTGGTATGGCAATTACTCTTCCTAAGACTGCAAGAAACTACAGTCAGTTGTGAACACAGCCCAGTCCATCACGAAAGTTAGGCTTCCTCCCATTCACTCCATCTATACTTGCTGCTGCCTCGGGAAAGCAGTCAATATAACCAAAGATCCCTCCCGCTGGGAGCTGGTGTGGGTGTAGAGCTGGGAGTGGGGTCGGAGCCAGTACCTGGAGTGGGTGTGATGGTGGGGGGAATGGGGGTAGAGTCATGAGCAGGGGTAGTGTTCCCCTCGGGGTTCTGGGGGGTGGGGACAGTGACAGTGGGGTCTGTGGGGGGCATGTCAGCAGAATGCAGGTGAGTGGCGTGGGTGGGGACGGAAGTGGGGGCAGACATGGCAGTAGGGGTGGCGGAAGTCACTGAGCGTGTGGCATCGGTGATGATGTGAGGGGTGGAAGTGGCTGTGGGAGTGGCCATGCAGGGGGCAGAAGTGACATCATCAATCAGCGTGGGGGTGGTAGCTGCATCAGCCGCATGGTTAATGGTGTTTCCGAGGCCAGGATGCACCATCGAAACCATTCTATGCACTATCTGAGTGCATAATGGCCTTGTAGGGCAACTGCTCTGTCCAGGACCAAGAAACTACAGAAGGTTGTGTGTAAAACACAGATCATCATGGAAGCCAACCTCACAGCCTTGAACACCATGTACCCTAATCGTTCCTGCGGAAAGACTGCCAACATCATGAAAAACCCCTCTGACCCTGACAATGCTCTCCGACAACCTCTTCCGTCAGGCAGAAGATACAGAAACCTGAACACATGCACCAGCAGGTTCAGAAACAGCTTCTTCCTGGCCATTATTAGACTGATCTCTCTTAGAGCTCTCTAACTTAATGTTGATCTTGATTCACGCACATCCTGTGAGGTGTAACCTGTATGCCTCATTCGGTCTAAGCACCCTATGATCTATACATCTTTGCTTGCTATGATCAGCCTGTACTGCTTGTAAAGCAAAGCTTTTCACTGTACGTAGACACATGTGACGACAATAAATCAAAATCAAATCTTATTGGGGGTGAAGGTTATTGCCTGACTTTTTTTGTGGCAGAACTGTTATTTGCCATTCCTGTAATTTAACCTAGGTTGTGCAATGCTTGGATGAGATGTGGGCTCAGTGATTAGCACTGCTGCCTCACAGCACCAGGGACCCGGATTTGATTCCAGCCTCGGGCGACTGTCTGTGTGAAGTTTGCACATTCTCCCCGTGTTTGCGTGGGATTCCTCCGGGTGCTCCGGTTTCCTCCCACAGTCCAAAGGTGTGCAGGTTAGGTGAATTGGTCATGTTAAATTGCCCATAGAATTAGGTGCATTGTTCAAGGGGAATGGGTGGGTTACTCTTTGGAGGGTCAGTGTGGACGAGTTGGGCCGAAGGGCCTGTTTCCATACTGTAGGGAATCTAATCTAGTCTAATCTAACAAGTGGCTTCAGTACATCACAGCACGATGCCACAGTTCCATTGCTTACTATTCAGTGACTCTCCTGCAAGAAGACATAGATTGAGACTGCAAGTGAGGAGAGTTCTGCATTGGATAATCCCTTCTCCCTGTCTGGCCAGACCTGAAAAATAGCCACCATGTTTTTGTACTCATTCATTGGACTTGGCTGCCATTAGCTAGACTAGCATTTATTGCACTGTGTAAAAGTCAACCATGATGCTGTGGACCTGGAGTCACATGTAGGCCAAGTCAGATGAGGATGGCAGATTTCCTTTCCAAAAGGACATTAGTGAACCAGGTGATTTCTTTACAATTGTCCATCGTTACCTGTTGTTAGACCAGCTTTTTGCTCCCACCTTTTACTGAATTCAAACTATTTTAGGATTCTGACCCATGTCCCGCAGACCATTAGCCTAATGCTATGGATTACCAGTCCCAGCACAAATACACTATGCAACTACTTTTTTCTATATTCCAATGCTGTACTCATTGGAATTCCTACAGCATTCCTTGATGTCGAAAATAATATGGTCTTATGGTAACCTACTCAACTTCTCCTTCCAAGATGATCTTTCTATATCTAGGATCGACCTAATGAGCCTTCTCTGGACTGCATCCAACATTGGCGCATCTTTCCTTTAAAAAAAGGACCAAAATTGTCCACCATATTGTATTTGTAATGTGACTAGTTTTTTTATATTATTTAAGTGACACCTACTTTCTTTTGTTTTCTATTCCCTTTGAAATAAAGACCAACATTCAATTTGCTTTCACTATTTCTGACTGAACCGAGATGCTAGCTTTTTGTGTTTGACGGACAGGGACTCCCAAACCTCTCTGTGCTACAGCTTTCTGGAGTCTGTCTCCATTTAAATCAGATTCAGCTCCTCTTTTCTCCACGCCAAAGTTAATAATCCTACATTTTCTCTATTACATTCCCTCTGACAAGATTTGCCTACTCGCTGAACCTATCTATATCCCTCTCCACAGTCTTTGTGTCATCCTCACAATTTGTCTTCCCTCCTATTTTTGTGTCATCTGCTAACTTGGTTACAGGACATTTACTTTCCTTATCTAAGTCATTTATATGTATTGTAAATATCTGTGGCCCCAGCACAGATCACTATGGCACTCCACTAGTTACATTTTGCCATCCTGAAGATGCTTCCCTATCCCAACTCAGTCAACTTTAGTTAATGCAAATATACTACTCCCAACACCATGGGCTTTTATCTCATAGAGTGGTAGAGTATATAACATAGAAACAGGCCCTTCACCCCACCAATAAACACTAATCTATATAAACTCATTTACCTGCACTTGTTCCATAGCCCAATATTTTAATTTCTCATCCAGATGTTTCTTAAATGTTGTGAGAGTACCTGTCTCCATCACACTCTCAGGCAGCGTGTCCCATATTTCCATTTTTCATCTTCTGGGTGAAAAACTTTTTTTCTCAGAGTAGTTTGGCAGTTTTCCAATCATCTGAGGCATTTATAGAATCCTGAAGAATATTACAATTGTGTTCATTATCCCTGTATCTGCTTTCTAGAAAAGCTGACTTAAGATATGTTGGAGTATTTTTCAAATATTATGAAATTAAAGATTGGGATGGATCAAAGGCATTTGGAATTTGACCCCATGCACAAAGCATTTAAGTTAAAAAGGCTAATCGTATTGGCACTGCATCCATCCAGTTCTGAGGAAGGGTCATTGGACCTGAAACATTAACTCTGATTTCTCTCCCAAGATGCTGCCAGACCTGCTGAGCTTTTCCAGCAATTTCTGTTTTTGTTTCTGATTTACAGCATCTACAATTCTTTTGGTTTTAATCCACTCAGCACCTATTCTTGCCCTTTGGTCAGAATAAATTTAATAGTGCTGGAGCCGTGCGCAATTAGTAGAACATGGTTCAATTGCTCAGAATCCCAACTGCAAAGGAACATTGTTTAGTGTTGAACAAGGAAATACAGCCACTATTCACTAGCCTTTGTACATCCCTGGGTCTGTGTTACCTTTTCTTACCACCTTATACCTGAAAGTGTTAACACACACAATCAAAGGACTTTCCCACCACCAAATCACTGTGACTTTTTTTTACTAACGATTAACCACCACTTTCCTTATCTAAGTCATTTATATGTATTCCAACAGAAATAACCAGTACAGCGGGTTAACTAAGTCTGCTTTATTTTGGTTTTAACTATTGACTGCCACCAGCCGGGTATGCTTTTTATTCTCTGATTAAGCTGTTTAGGGATGTTATGCTATATCTCTGATGCAGGTGGGTCTTGAAACTAGGCCTCCTGTCTCAGATACAATGCCACTGCAACACAAGAGTCCTTTAGATCTAATTTATATATATTTTTTATTTAGCTCTGGCTTTACATTGACTTTTGGTTATTTTCTAATCAACCCGTTCAGAAATGCTATGACAGGTGGAACTTGAACCTACGTCTCCTGCCTCAGAGGGAGGGACACTATCACTGTGCCACAAGAACCCTTTAGCTGTGACTTTGGTTTTGCTTAGATCTGCGTTTTGCAATGTTATTTTTATGCCCAGAAGTGCTATCACACGCAACTGAGCGATTTTCCCACCACTGAAATCACAGTGACTCCTTTTTTTTAAACTACAAACCACCACCAGTAATCACCCATTAAATATTTACAACCAAAATCTATTACAGGCTATGTGAACCATCAAAGATGAAATGGGGTGGGTGGCGGTTAGGGGGCTGGTAGGCTGGGGGAGTAGGTAAGGAGTGGGGGAAGGGTAGGTCTGCTTTACAAAGGGCTCAGGTGATGAGTTCTAGCTGGGCTTGTTATCAAAGGAAGCTGAAAAATGTGTTGCTGGAAAAGCGCAGCAGGTCAGGCAGCATCAAAGGAGCAGGAGAATCGATGTTTCGGGCATAAGCCCTTCTTCAGGAATGAGGAGGGTGTGCCAAGCAGGCTAAGATAAAAGGTAGGGAGGAGGGACTTGGGGGAGGGGCGTTGGGAATGGGATAGGTGGAAGGAGGTTAAGGTGAGGGTGATAGG
>NC_057710.1:9417562-9438295 GCF_004010195.1 Chiloscyllium plagiosum
GTATAGGAGGCCACATCAGGTGCAGTGGATGCAGTAAATGACGCTTGGAGGAAGAGCACCTCATCTTCCGCTTAGGAACCCTCCAATCACAAGGGATGAATGCAGATTTCTCCACCTTCCTCATTTCCCCTCCCCCCACCTTTTCTCAGCCTCAACCCTCGGACTCAGCACTGCCTTCTTGACCTGCAATCTTCTTCCTGACCTCTCCACCCCAACCCCTCTCCGGCCTATCACCCTCACCTTAACCTCCTTCCACCTACCGCATTCCCAACGCCCCTCCCCCAAGTCTCTCCTCCCTACCTTTTATCTTAGCCTGCTTGGCACACCCTCCTCATTCCTGAAGAAGGGCTTATGCTCGAAACATCGATTCTCCTGCTCCTTTGATGCTGCCTGACCTGCTGCACTTTTCCAGCAACACATTTTTCAGCTCTGATCTCTAGCATCTGCAGTCCTCACTTTCTCCTTGTAACCAAAGGAACCCATACTCAATGAACTCCATCAGGAGATTAATTCACGATTCCTCAAGGGCCTCGTAGGGGTGATTACACATGCTATCGCACAGAAATGCAGAGGTCTATCTGCTATAATGTTGTGGGCAGTGGGGCCAATTGGAATTTTAAGAGTGAGCTTGATAAATTCTGACGAAGGGTCACATCTGAAACGTCGACGTTATCACCTCCTGATGCTGTCTGGCCTGTTGTGCCCTCCAGCTTCCTGCCTGTCTATTTTGGATCCCAGCATCTGCAGTCTTTGTGTCTCTTGATAGACTTTTGACAGACAATTCAAAATCAATGCCCCATTCTTATGACTACTGCTTCTATGTTCCCATGACAGTCAGCCATCATGGCTAAGTAAGCTGGTGGGTCAGAGAGAACATTATAATGCAGGCAAGACAATTAAAAACAGGCAGGATGTTCAAGCAGAAAAAAGAGCAACCTGACCTGTAGCCACAGGGCTGAAGGAAGAGGCAACACAATTTGCTTGGAAATATAAACAGACTCTGGCAAAGGAAAGGTTCCTTTAACAGGGGCAGAAAGCAGCCAACACAACAAAATTCCTTATGTCTTTGTTTTTTTCTCCCCCCCCCGCCCCCCAACCCCCTGCCTGATCACAGGTGGCTGGCTCATGTTCAAAAACGCATTAACCCTGACAGAAATTGTCTTTGTTCAAAGATCGAGGGCCTCTCTGTCTCCGCAGCAGGTGGGGGACTCTCAATCCTCACAGCCCCCACAAGAATACTCCGAGGACTCCCTGGCACAGTTCCTTGATAATTTGTTCAATTATTTTCTGACACCAGCCCACTAATTAACATCTGAAGCTTCTGATAGCCC
Source organism: Chiloscyllium plagiosum (assembly GCF_004010195.1). Taxonomy (NCBI): domain Eukaryota; kingdom Metazoa; phylum Chordata; class Chondrichthyes; order Orectolobiformes; family Hemiscylliidae; genus Chiloscyllium; species Chiloscyllium plagiosum. The sequence continues at coordinate 9,418,894 of NC_057710.1, forward strand.
TCTGTAGGGAGCAGCATGTTCTCTTTGTTTGCAGGCAGCCCAGGTAGCCCCTGAGGAGGAGCAGGGGGCTTGACAAGTACAAAGAACGGCAGGTGCACACGCCACTCCCACAGGCCTCATCTGTAAGGCCTGTAATCAGTTACCAAGCCTGCTTACTAAATAAGGGCGTGTTGTTTGCCCTTGCATTTATTCCCATCTCCACCCTCAATATTTCACACCATAGAATTCAAAGCAGGTTGCAAAAAAAAAGTACCTTTTTATTTTGTAATGAAAGTAGTGGCAAGACTTTAAGTTTTGAACATTAGGGTCATAGAAATGAACAACATGGAAACAGACCCTATTGCCCAACTCATCCAGGCCGACCAGATACCATAAATAAATCTAGTCCCATTTGCCAGCACTTGGCCCATATCCATCCAGATGCCCTTTAAATACTGCAATTGTACCAGCCTCCACCACGTCCTCTAGCAGCTCATTCCATATGCACACCACCCTCTGTGTGAAAAAGTTATCTTTTAGGTCCCTTTTAAATTTAGAGTCTAATCTAAATAAGGCAGGGCAGGTGACTGAGGTCAAAAAGAAATGAAAGGGGTGGCACTGCTGCCTCACAGCACTAGGGACCTGGGTTTGATTCCAGCCTTGGGTGACTGTCTGTGTGGAGTTTGCACATTCTCTCTGTGTCTGTGTGGGTTTCCTCCAGGTGCTCTGGTTTCCTCCCACAGTCCAATGATGTGCAGGTCAGGTGAATTGCCCATAGTATTCGGTGCATTAGTTAGGGATAAATATAGGGTCGGGGAATGGGTCTGGATGGGGTTATTCTTCAGAGGGTCGGTGTGGACTTGTTGGGCTGAAGGGCCTGTTTCCATATTGTAGGGAATCTAATCTAATCTAAATCTATCTCCTCTCAGAATAAATTTGTGCCATCTAGTTTTGTACTCCCCTAACCTAGGGAGAAGACCTTGATTACTCAATTTATGCTTGTCCCTCATGATTTTATAAACTTCTGTAAGATCACCCCTCAGCCTCTGATGCTCCTGGGAAAATAGCACAAGCCTACTCAGCTCAAACCCTCCAACTCTGGAAACATCCCTGTAAACCTTTTAAGATAATGAATTGTGGAAAATAATGCATTTTTTCTCATCTGCGCAATATTTTCTGTTCTGATTGTGTTGATTAATGCTTTTTCACAAATGCTGAAAGGGTAACAGTGATCCTTTGAGTCTAGATTAGAGTGGTGCTGGAAAAACACAGCAGGTCAGGCAGCATCCAAGGAGCAGGAGAATCGACGTTTCGGGGAAAAGCCCTTTTCCAACACCGCTCTAATCTTGACTCTAATCTCTAGCATCTACAGTACCCACTTCCGCCAACAGTGATTCTTATGTGACTGTAAGGCTCAGAGACATGGACAACCTAAAGCAGGCCTTAAAGCACTGTAGATACCGCACCAGCAATGGCTTTGCAAGATCCTGTAAGGCACAAAAGGTAGTCCAATAGCAGCGTGCTTTCCTGGGCCAACATGATCAGCACCGAGGGACGGACAGCTCAAAACCAGGTCAGCTAGGCAGGTAGTGTTATTCTGCCCTCTTGAACTATCCTACCATCTTCCTTCCCACCTATCCGCTCTGTGAAGGGCTTATGCTCAAAATGTTGACTCTCCTGCCCCTCGGATGCTGCCTGACCTGCTGTGCTTTTCCAGCGCCACACTTTTCAACTCTGATCTCCAGCATTTGCAGCCCTCACTTTCTCCTAGGAATGTTGTTTGTGCATCTGACTTTGGATACCCATAGCAAATAGGCATCTTTGCAAGAGGATTCGCAGTAGGGTTAAAATCGTTTACCTCGTTGATTTTAACCCTACTGCGCCTGCACCACTAATCCAGAATCTGGTTTCCAGCATCTGCAGTCATTGTTTTTACCTCATTGATTTTAACCCTACTGCGAATCCTCTTGCAAGGATGCCTGCCTTGAAGAAGTTTCCCTCCTCTCTCTCCTGATGAAGGGCTTTTGCCCGAAACGTCAATTTCGCTGCTCCTTGGATGCTGCCTGAACTGCTGTGCTCTTCCAGCACCACTAATCCAGTACCCATAGCAAATACTCTACCCAGAGCCCAGATGGGACGAGAGATTCCAGGCGATTCCAGGCGATTAGAAATATGATGACATTGTCCTCATTGAACATTCTTGCTGACTCACAAAAGACTCCACCTTGTGAAGGAACCAACATTCATTTGGGAAGACCCCGAACGATGCACAGAGAGATGTCCATGGGAAATGTGAAGATGAAGCTAAGGCATCAGGAAGAGCACATTGAGCACCAGCCTCTCCTCTCAGCACTGCTTGGTCTGTGTGTGTGGTCATGTCAGCAGATCTCACACATATTACGCATGTCTATAAAGACTCTGGCATGCCTGTAAAAACTCTTACCAATTTTTATAGATGCACCATAGAAAGCAGTCTGTCTGGATGCAAGGCAGCTTGGTACGGCCACTGCTCTACCCAGGACCATAAGAAACTACAGAGAGTTGTGAACACAGTCCAATCCATCACACAGACCAATCTTCCATCCATTGACTCCATCTACACTTTTCACTGCCTCGGGAAGGCAACCAACATCATCAAAGACCTCTCCCACCCCGGTTATAATCTCTTCCAACTTCTTCCGTCAGCTAGAAGATACAAACACACAGATTCTTGAACAGCTGTTATCAGATTTCTGAATGGACTCCTCAAATTTTAAATTTCAATGGTGATCTCATTGTGCACTTTCCCTGCAGCCGTAACACTGTATTCCTCGCCCTGTTCTATTACCCGAATGCACTTTGTATGGTATTATCCACCCGTCCTGCAAGCAAAACAAAACTTTTCACTGCACCCAGGTACATGTGACAATAATAAATCAAATCAAATCACTGGACAGATAAGAGCCAATCAAACTGGAGTGGATGTTAACCATTCTTGAGTGACTATCTCAGAAGAAGAAAGAGTCAGTGTAACAGTGTCTCTGCCAATTTGCATTCGCTCAAAATATACCATGTTGGTTCCTGATAGCTGCATGATGGGCTGCTTCAGAGGGCATCGCATGGAATCACACAGTCATTTGGAGGCCATTCAGCCCATTGCATCTCTGCAATCCAGCAACTATGGTCCACCTCAGTAACATAGATAAAATGAAGCATGTAGATCTATTGTCAGAATTTGGGGAAGCAGCAGGAAATAAGCAAGTGTGACCTTCAGATTTCACTCCATAAAAACTTGCAAGTGAGTCCTGAAGTAGAAGGATAAGCCTGACAAATACATGTCTGGAGACATAGCACAGGAGGGAGGACTGTAGATTCTTTGGAGGTTGGGATCATTTCTGGAATGAATGGGAATTGTAAAGGCCATGTGGGTTGAACCTAAACAGAGATGGAACTAAGTTCCTTGTGAGATGGTTTGTGAGAGTCTTTGGGGAACAGTTTAGATGAATTGAGCAGGAATGTGGGGTGCAAGAGTTAATGCTCGAGGGAGATACCATGGTGCAAAAAACTTTGGGAGAGAGATAGCGCTATAGAAGGATATAGTAAAGGAGGTGGTGGTTTGGCAATAAGAAGGAAGTAATGAGTTATAAATTAAAGTTACAAAGCATTGTATATGAATGCACTGTGTATGGTAAATTAGATCAGTGACTGGCAGATGCAGCTAACCATGTGGAAATATGATGCTAATGAGAATAGAGACAGAAGAAATCTGTTGCTGAGTAGTAAGTGTTCCAGGAAACAAGGTATAGGTCACCAGCTCGTGGGTAAGAAGCAAAGAGAGAATATGAGAAGACATTTGCAAGAAAATGACAGAGAAGTACAAAAATTAGGGTATGCTTTCATAATATTTCTAGATACCAGCATGTGGTATTCCCTGGTTACAAACTATAGATCACTTTGGCTGGAGTAGTTTATGGTCATAAATCCTCTTTTCTATTTGAGGATCCATTTAAGGATTTGAGGATCCGTGGGCGGCACGGTGGCACAGTGGTTAGCACTGCTGCCTCACAGCGCCGGAGACCCGGGTTCAGTTCCCGCCTCAGGCGACTGACTGTGTGGAGTTTGCACGTTCTCCCCGTGTTTGCGTGGGTTTCCTCCGGGTGCTCCGGTTTCCTCCCACAATCCAAAGATGTGCAGGTCAGGTGAATTGGTCATGCTAAATTGCCCGTAGTGTTAGGTAAGGGATAAATGTAGGGGTATGGGTGGGTTGCGCTTCGGCGGGGCGGTGTGGACTTGTTAGGCCGAAGGGCCTGTTTCCACACTGTAAGTAATCTAATCTAATCTTAATGATGAGGACAGACCACTATAGAATATTGTCTCCATAAAACTTGCAAGTAAGTCCTGGAATAGGAGGATAAAGCTAACATGGCTGGAGATATAGGATAAGAAGAGGCATTTGTTTTATAGGGCCAGGTGCATTTCTCCTCATCTCAGTCTGAAATAGTCCACCTGTGTTGTTAAACTGTAACTTCTGGTCCTGGAGTTGGTAGTCTTCAGGAGAATAACTTCCTGCATTTCCCTGTGTTGTCCAGTTAGAAGTTTGTCAGTTTCTATGTGGTCCTCCTCTAATGCTTCTAAACCCAGTGAATATCATCTTAAACTAAGATGAACTCTTTCAGACCCATTACTTTAAAAATCGTTATAATGGAGATTTTAATTATTCCAATTTAGATCAGGAAAGTAATAGCTTGTTAGACAAACAGGAGAAGAGTTGTCAGATTGTGTCCCGGACTATTTTCTAGAGCTATATATCTCCAGCCAATGAGAATGGATCCACTACCAGTTCTGATTCTTGGGAATGAGGTGTTGAGCCAATTGGATCAACTCTTAGTCGGGGAATATTAAGCGACAGTGATCTTTGTATCATAAGGTTTACGTTGGCTATGGAAGAGGCAAGGAACACTTCATACTAAGAATAATAAACTACGGGGAAGCCAACTTCAATACAGTAAGAATGCGTGTGACCCAGTTAAATTGGAATCAAAGATTGGATTGCAAAACTGTAGCTGAAGAATTGGCTGCCTTGAAAGAAGAGAGTACTTGGGCACGGTTAAAACACATTCCTGCAAGATGTAAAATTGAACAAATAAATCCGCAACTCACTGAGTGACATAAGATAAGATGAATCTGAAAAATTGTGCTTCTGACCAATGTCTGGTGAATAATACAATTAAGAAGCAGGGTAAATATGGAAGGTTGAGAAAGGAATTTAAAAAGCAAGTAGGAGAAGCAAAGAGAGAATATGAGAAGACATTGATATCTACCATAAGAAAAGGTGTTCTAGGAAAAGGCAGGACAAAGGGAACTTGGGCTGATCACAAATTGAAAAGCAAGTGGAGTCAGAAGGCATTGCTGAGGTTCCAAATGAATACGTTGCATCTGTCTTGTTAGAAGAACAATATGTTGCCCAGGCCATGGTGGAAGAGAAGGTAGTTCACACACTAAATGTGTTTAAAATTGATATGGACGAGGTATCAGAATGGCTGACTGCCCATAAAGTTGACAAGGCAATGGGAACACATTTGATTAGATTTATTATTGTCATGTGTATCAAGATACAGTAAAATGTGTAGTTTTGTCTGCTAACCAGACCATACCTTTCATAAGTACATCAGAGTAATAGAACAGCACACAGAATACAGTGTTATAAAATGTTTCCAAAGATACTGAGGGAGTGAGGGTGAAAGCAATAGAGGCACTGGCCACAATCTTTCAATCATTAGTTTCAAGGATGGTGTCAGAGGACTGGAGAATTGCAAATGTTACACCTTCTTCAAAAAGCGTGTACAGCTAAGTCCAGCAACCACAAACAGTCTGTTTAACCTCAGTGGGAGAAAGTGAGGATTGCAGATGCTAGAGGTCAGAGTTGAGAGTGTGTTGCTGGGAAAGCACAGCAGGTCAGGCAGCATCTGAGGAGAATCGACATTTTGGGCATAAATCCTTCATCAGGAATGAGGCTTGTGGGCTGGGGGCTGAGATATAAATAGGAGGGGGGGTGGGGTTGGTGGTCGGTAGCTGAGAAAGCGATAGGTCGATGTAGGTGAAGGAGAAGGTGATAGGTGAGAGGGTGGATTGATGGACAGGTCAGGACGGTGGCGCCGAGTTGGAGGCTAGGGACTGGAATAGTGTGGGGGAAGGGGAAATGTGGAAACTGTTGAAGTCCACATTGATCCCTTGTGGTTGCAAGGTCCCAAGGAGGAAGATGAGGCATTCTTCCTCCTGTGTTAGGTGGTAACAGTTTGGTGGTGGAGGAGGCCCAGGACCTTGACAGGGTGGGAGGGGGAGTTGAAGTGTGCAGCCACGGGGTGGTGAGATGCTTTTAGAAATGATAATTCACGGCAGGGTTAATTTAGCAAGTGAGAGTTAATTAAGGAAAGCCAGCATGAATTTGTTCAGGGCTGATGAGGGTTAACGAGGATAAGGTTGTTGGGTGCATATGGACTTTAAAAAAGTCATTTGACAAAGTGCCATACAATCGGCTTGTGGAGTAAAAAGAGACAATTGCAACATACAAATCTGGCTGAGTGAGGGAAATCCAAAAGTTATGGTGGACAGCTTGTTTGTTTTGGGCATAAGGACAATTTAGAGTGGCATTGCTCTGGGACTGATCTTTGGAATCTAACTCTTCCTGATATATATCAATGGACTAGCTGTGGATGTGCAGAGCACAATTTCAGAATTGCATTTGATACGAAATTTGGGAATATTGTGAACTGTGTGGAGGGCAGTGTTGAATTTCAAAAGGTCATTGACAGTTTGGTGGAAATAAGTTTTTATTAAAATCATTCATGGGATGTGGGCACCACAGGACAGTCCAGCATTTAGTGCTCATTCCTACTTGGCCACAAGGCAGTTAAGGGTCAACCACGTTGCTATGGGTATAGAGTCACACGGAGGCTAGATTGTATAAGGGTAACAGAGTTCTTTCCCTAAAAGTGGTTAGTGACTCAAATAGATTTCTGAAATAATCGGCAGTGGTACATGTTTACTATTAGGTTACCTATATTTTTTATTATTCCAGCTTTTTATTATTCATATTTCACTACCTGCCATGATAAGTTTTCAACCCAGAGTATCTAGCCTGGATTTCTGGTTCACCGATGTTATCACCACATCACTACCTCACCAACACTATGTATAATGTGCAGGGTTACTGAGAAACGACAAAAGGTTGGTACTAAGGTAAACATTCACAGAGCCAGTGCAGACACAAAAATAAATTAACGGGTGGGATGGTGGCCCAGTGGTTAGCACTGATTCCTCACAGCGCCAGAGACCCGGGTTCAATTCCCGCCTCAGGTGACTGACTGTGTGGAGTTTGCACATTCTCCCCGTGTCTGTGTGGGTTTCCTCCCACAATCCAAAAATGTGCAGGTTAGGTGAAATGGCCAGGCTAAATTACCCGTAGTGTTAGGTGAAGGGGTAAATGTAGGGGAATGGATCTGGGTGGGTTACGCTTCGGCGGGTCGGTATGAACTTGTTGGGCCAAAGGGCCTGTTTCCACAGTTAGTAATCTAATCTAAAAAAAAACCAACCAACTTCTGCACTGGAAAAATTCTGTATTTCATGAATGGACAGACAAGCAGCAGATAAAATTTAAGAGAAGGAAGCGTGAAGTAATTTACCTCAGTCAGAAGAATGCAGAGAGGCAAAATGAAATCAAGGGTCCAATTCTAAAGAGGGTGAAGGAACAGGGGGAGCTTGGTAAATATCTGTAATAAATCATTGGAAGAATATGTGGAGGAGTGGCATTTGGTGAATTGTATTTTCAGAGAACAACTACAGATATAGGAGTAAAGAGGTTGGGATGTCTTGTTGTAGCTGTACAAAACATTGGAGTACTGTGTGCAGTGCTGGTCACCCTACAGTAGGGAAGATATTATTAAAGTAAAAAGACTGCAGAAAAGATTTATTAGGATCCTACCTGGACTAGAATGCTTGAATTATAAGGAGAGGTTGGATAGGTTGGGACATTGTTTTGCCAAGTATGTGGTGCTAGAAAAGCACAGCCAGTCAGGCAACATCTGAGCAGCAGGAGAATCGACATTTTGAGCATAAGCTATTCACCGAGAATGGTTTTGTCCCTGGAGTGTAGAAGACTGAGGGGGTGTCCGTATAGAGGTCTATAAAATCACAACTTGGAGAAGTTGTGTCGGACTGGGGTGAACAAAGTTAAAAATCACACAACACCAGGTTGTAGTCCAACAGGTTTATTTGGAAGCATTAGCTTTCAGAGCGCTGCTCCATCATCAGGTGATCACCTGATGAAGGAGTGGCACTCTGAAAGCTAGTGCTTCCAAATAAACCTGTTGGACTGTAACCTGGTGTTGTGTGATTTTTAACTTTATAAAATCAGGAGACATATAGATGACGTAGCTAGCCAACAGCCTTTCTCATGGTAGGTGAATCTAAAACTAGAGGGTTTAAGGTGAGAGGGGAGAGATTTAGAAAGGACCTGAGGGGAAATCTTTTCAGACAGATATATGGAAAGAGCTGTCAGAGGAGATGGTGGTGGCAGGAAGATTCTGGATTAGTGGTGCTGGAAGAGCACAGCAGTTCAGGGCAACATCCAAGGAGCTTCGAAATCGACGTTTCGGGCAAAAGCCCTTCATCAGGAGCTGCAATATTTAAAAGCAATACAAAAGAGTCCAGAGGGACAATTGTTTTGCATAGAGAGTGGTGAGAGTTGGAAACAGGCTGCCAGAGGAAATGGTAGAAGCAAGTACAACTTCATCAATTAAGAAACTTTGAGGAAAGTACATGGATGGGATGTGTGTGGAGGGATAGGCAAGTGGGACTAGATTAACTGTGAAAACCTGAAGGGTCTGTTTCCATGCTGTACACCTCTATGACTCTATGAGTGATGGAGTGAATGGCCTCCTTCTGTGCTCGAGCCATTCTGTGATTTACAGAACACAAACAGGACAGGAACCCCAAAAGAATCATGCTGATGTTTTATCCTCCATCCTCTAGTGGCAGCATGATCTAACTCAGTAAAGACACTGGGTTCAAACAGGCACCTGAGGATCTGTATAGTGATGTGTTTGATACATACATATTGTCAACAGAATACTGGACCCTGGTGGACAGGAGCACACTACGACAATTACACTCCAGGGTAACTCATTGGTTGTATTACTTATTCTCTTGTGGGAGTCTTTTAGAGTAAGAAAATAAATTAACCAATTATTATAACACAGAGTTGTGTTTACTCAGACAGCTCAGTGACATACAGGTCAGTGATTTAATCCCGCAAGCTGTAAAGTAATATGTTTAGTTTCTGTCTTTAAAACATTGACCTGAAACTGAACTGGACCAGCCACTGGTTAGGAAGTTAGGAATCCTGCAGACAGTAATTCACCTCCTGACTCACCATCTTCAAGGCACAAGTCAGGAGTGTGATGGAATGATTTCTGCTTGCCTGGATGGGTGCAGCTTCTAAAAGACTCAAGAAGCTTGACACCATCCGGGACAATGCAGCCCACTCAGGTGGCACCTTATTCATTCCCTCCACCAATGGTGGCTATGTGTACCATCTACAAGACGCACTGCAGCAACAATGTACCAAGGATCTTTGAACAGCATGATCCCAACACATGACCTCCACCATCTCGAACAACAAGGGCAGCAGAAACCCAGGAGTACCTAATGATTTACGTTTTCCTCCAAAGGGATTGAGTTCTGGAGCCGCAATATCATGCTGTAACTATACAAAACTTTGGTGCGGCCACACTTGGAATATTGTGTACAGTTCTGGTCCCCACATTTCAGGAAGGATGTGGAAGCATTGGAAAAGGTGCAGAGGGGATTTACCAGGATGTTGCCTGGTCTGGAGGGAAGGTCTTATGAAGAAAGGCTGAGAGACTTTCTCATTGGCAAGAAAAAGGCAAAGAGGGGATTTGATAGAGACATACAAGATGATCAGAGGATAAGATAGGGTAGACAGTGAAAGTCTTTTTCCTAGGATAATGATGTCAGCTTGTACGAGGGGGCATAACTACAAATTGAGGGGTGATAGATTTAAGACAGATGTCAGAGGCAGGTTCTTTATGCAGAGAGTGGTAAGGGCGTGGAATGCTAATGTAGTCAACTCAGCCACATTAGGGAGATTTAACCAATCCTTAGATAAGCACATGGATGATTTTGGGATAGGGTAGGGGGATGAGCTGAGAATAGTTCACAGGTTGGCGCAACATCGAGGGCCGAAGGGCCTGTTCTGTGCTGTATTGTTCTGTATTCTATGTTCTAAACCACAGAAAATCATGACGATTTTTATCCATTCATGTGATGTAGGCATTGTTGGTCAGGCCAACACTTATCACAAACCATTCATTGCCATTGAGGAGGTGGTAGTGAGGTAATTAGGTACAGTGCAGATAGACGAGATATTTCAGGATTGTGAGCCAGAGATTCTAAATAATTGGTGACATCATAACATTCAAGGTCAAGTGCAGGAAATTGGGATTAGTGCACCTTTAGTGGTAAATATGTATTTAATGGGCCAAAGGCTTTTTTCTGTCCTGTAAGAAACAATGAATCTATACAGTAATCATGGCTGATTTGCAACCTAACTCCACATTACATAACTCTCATAGAATTGTAAAAAAGGTACGAGATGTGTTTTTATGAATGCTTTTCTGAGATGTGAGGCCAGCACTCAATGCCTTTCCCTCAGCACACAGCTGATGATTATGTCACATCACAAAACAAAAGATGACAAACATTTAAAATGGGATTTGCAACTCTAAAATACAGCTCGAGATCCATGATCGCCATTACTGCCCTCATGGTTCAAGACCCTAAAATCTCACAGTATGACCCTTTGGGGTGGGTCGGGGAGAGGTGGGCACACTGGGCTTAAAGAGCACATTGCTTAGATCACAGTCTGTGTGAGCTTGACCCCATAATTCCTGAAGAAGGGCTCATGCCCGAAACGTCGATTCTCCTGTTCCTTGGATGCTGCCTGACCTGCTGCGCTTTTCCAGCAACACATTTTCAGCTCTGATCTTCAGCATCTGCAGTCCTCACTTTCTCCCATAACCCTGTCCCAGTTAAAGCGATCGACCTCACATTGGAGGCTATTTGCATTTCAAGAACTTCCAGATTTTCTGTTTCCAGTTTTAATGATGTTTGTTTTCTTGGAAAATTTGCCCATATGAGGTTTTAATCCCATCTCCCAATTGGTTAATAAACATGGCGAATAGTTGACTTTTTTCATTATTAATAAAAGAGGTGGTGTGATTTGGGAATAGGGATGTGTGCAAGTCGAGAACTCCTCCAGATTGGAGGAGGCTTTCAGAATCATAAATGCTACCTGCCACAGTTCAGACTGTGGCCCTATACCTTACAGCGTCATAGCGCTATTACAGCAAGGAAGGAGGCTCTTCAGCATATCGTATCTGTGCCAGTCATTGAAGATCCATCTATTCTAATCCCGTGGAGGGGACTCTTTATTGATGAGGCAATGGATTTAGAGACTCCTGGTCATTGATGGGTCAGTGGTGACAGTGGAGTTGGATAAAAACAATGACTACAGATGCTGGGTCAGTGGTGACAGTGGTGTTGGGGTCTCCTGGTTATTGATGGGTCAGTGGTGACAGTGGAGATGGGGACTTCTGGTTATTGATGGGTCAGTGGTGACAGTGGAGTTGGGGACTTCTGGTTATTGATAGGTCAGTGGTGACAGTGGAGATGGGGTCTCCTGGTTATTGATGGGTCAGTGGTGACAGTGGAGTTGGGGACTTCTGGTTATTGATGGGTCAGTGGTGACAGTGGAGTTGGGGTCTCCTGGTTATTGATGGGTCAGTGGTGACAGTGGTGTTGGGTTCTCCTGATAATTGATGGGTCAGTGGAGACAGTGGAGACAGTGGAGATGGGGTCTCCTGGTTATTGATGGGTCAGTGGTGACAGTGGAGTTGGGGTCTCCTGGTTATTGATGTGTCAGTGGTGGCAGTGGAGTTGGAGACTGCTGGTTATTGACAGGTCAGTGGTGACAGTGTAGTTGGGGACTCCTGATTATTGGACGGTCAGTGGTGTCAGTGGTGTTGGGGTCTCCAGGTTGTTGACGGGTCAGTGGGGACAGTGGAGTTGGGGACTTCTGGTTATTGATGGGTCAGTGGTGACAGTGGAGTTGGGGACTTCTGGTTATTGATGGGTCAGAGGAGATAGTGGAGTTGGGGACTTCTGGTTATTGATAGGTCAGTGGTGACAGTGGAGATGGGGTCTCCTGGTTATTGATGGGTCAGTGGTGACAGTGAAGTTGGGGACTTCTGGTTATTGATGGGTCAGTGGTGACAGTGGATTTGGGGTACTCTGGTTATTGGAGGGTCAGTGGTGTCAGTGGTGTTGGGGTCTCCAGGTTGTTGATGGGTCAGTGGGGACAGTGGAGTTGGGGTCTCCTGGTTATTGATGGGTCTGTGGTGACAGTGGAGTTGGAGACTGCTGGTTTTGGATGGGTCAGTGGTGACAGTGGAGTAGGGGACTGCTGGTTGTTGATGTGTCAATGGTGACAGTGGAGATGGGGTCTCCAGTTTATTGATGGGTCAGTGGTGACAATGGAGTTGTAGACTGGTGGCTATTGATGGGTCAGTGGTGATTTTGGAGTTGGACACTGCTGGTTATTGATGTGTCAGTTGTGACAGTGGAGATGGGTCTCCTGGTTATTGATGGGTCAGTGGTGACAGTGGAGATGGGATCTCCTGGTTATTGATGGGTAGGTGGTGACAGTGGAGATAGGGTCTCCTGGTTATTGATGGGTTCGTGGTGACATGGGAGCTGGGGTTTCCTGGTTATTGACGGGTCAGTGGGAACAGTGGAGTGGGGCTCTCCTGGTTATTCATGGGTCAGTAGTGACAGTGGAGTTGGGGACTCCTGGTTATTGACGGGTCAGTGGTGACAGTGGAGATAGGGTCTCCTGTTTATTGACGGGTCAGTGGTGACAGTGGAGATGGGGTCTCCTGTTTATTGATGGGTCAGTGGTGACAGTGGAGTTGTCGACTAGTGGTTATTGATGGGTCGGTGGTGACAGTTGAGTTGGACACTGTTGGTTATTGATGTGTCAGTTGTGACAGTTGAGATGGGTCTCCTGGTTATTGACGGTTCAGAGGGAACAGTGGACTTGAGGACTGCTGGTTATTGATGGGTCAATGGTGACAGTGGAGTTGGGGGCTCCTGGTTATTGACGGGTCAGTGGTGACAGTGGAGATAGGGTCTCCTGGTTACTGATGGGTCAGTGGTGACAGTGGAGATGGGGTCTCCTAGTTATTGACGGGTCAGTGGTGACAGTGGAGTTGGGATCTCCTGGTTCTTGATGGGTCAGTGGTGAGAGTGGAGTTGGGGTCTCCTGATTATTGATGAGGCAGTGGTGACAGTGGAGTTGGGGACTCCTGGTTATTGACGGGTCAGTGGTGACAGTGGTGTTGGACACTGCTGGTTATTGATGGGTCAATGGTGACAGTGGAGTTGGGGACTCCTGGTTATTGACGGGTCAGTGGGGACAGTGGCATTGGGGACAACTGGTTATTGACTGATTAGTGGTGACAGTGGATTTGGGGATTCCTGGTTATTGGCAGGTCAGTGGTGACAGTGGAGTTGGGGACTGCCGGCTATTGACGGGTCAGTGGTGACAGTGGAGTTGGGGACGGCTGGTTATTGATGTGTCAATGGTGACAGTGGAGATGGGGTCTCCTGTTTATTGATGGGTCAGTAGTGACAATTGAGTTGTAGACTGGTAGCTATTGATGAGTCAGTGGGAACAGTAGAGATGGGTCTCCTGGTTATTGATGGGTCAGTGGTGACAGTGGAGCTGGGGTCTGCTGGTTATTGATGCGTCAGTGGTGACATGGGAGCTGGGGTTTCTTGGTCATTGACGGGTCAGCGCGAACAGTGGAGATGGGGTCTCCTGGTTATTGATGGGTCAGTGGTGACAGTGGAGATACGGTCTCCTGGTTATTGTTGGGTCAGTGGTGAAAATGGAGATGGGTTCTCCTGGTTATTGATGGGTCAGTGGTGACAGTGGAGTTGTGGTCTCCTGGTTATTGACGGGTCAGTGCTGACAGTGGAGTTAGGGTCTCCGGGTTATTGATGGGACAGTGGTGACAGTGGAGTTTGGGACTCCTGGTTATTGGCAGGTCAGTGGTGACATTGGAGATGGGGCCTCCTGGTTATTGATGGGTCAGTGGTGACAGTGGAGTTTGGAGACTCCTGGTTATTGACAGGTCATTGGTGACAATGGCGTTGGGGTCTCCTAGTTATTGATGGGCCAGTGGTGACAGTGGATTTGGAGACTGTTGGTTCTAGATGGGTCAGTGGTGACAGTGGAGTTGGAGTCTCCTGGTTATTGATGTGTCAGTGGTGACAGTGGAGATGGGGAAGCCTGGTTATTGATGGGTCAGTGGGGACAATGGAGTTGGGAATTGCTGGTTATTGGTAGGTCAGTGGTGACAGTGGAGTTGGGGACTGCTGGCTATTGACGGGTCCGTGGTGACAGTAGATTTGGAGACTGCTGGTTCTAGATGGGTCAGTAGTGACAGTGGAGTTGTAGACTGGTGGTTATTGATGGGTCAGTGGTGACAGTGGAGTTGGAGACTGCTGGTTATTGATGGGTCAGTGGTGAGAGTGGAGTTAGGGTCTCCTGGTTATTGATGGATCAGTGGTGAGAGTGGAGTTGGGGACTCCTGATTATTGGTAGGTCAGTGGTGACAGTGGAGTTGGGGTCTCCTGGTTATTGATGGGTCAGTGGTGACAGTGGAGATGGAGACTGGTGGTTATTGATGGGTCAGTGGTGAGAGTGGAGTTGGAGACTCCTGGTTATTGACAGGTCAGTGGTGACAGCGGAGTTGGGGACTCCTGGTTATTGGTAGGTCAGTGGTGACAGTGGATTTGGGGACTCCTGGTTATTGGTAGGTCAGTGGTGACAGTGGAGTTGGGAACTGCTGGCTATTGATGGGTCAGTGGTGAGAGTGGAGTTGGGGACTCCTGGTTATTGGTAGGTCAGTGGTGACAGTGGAGTTGGGGACTGCTGCTTATTGACGGGTCAGTGGTTACAGTGGAGATGGGGACTCCTGGTTATTGGGAGGTCAGTGGTGACAGTGGAGTTGGTTACTGCTGGTTATTGATGAGTCAGTTGTGACAGTGGAGTTGGTTACTGCTGGTTATTGATGAGTCAGTGGTGACAGTGGAGTTGGAGACTGCTGTTTCTAGATGGGTCAGTGGTGACAGTGGAGTTGGGGACTACTGGTTATTTGTGGGTCAGTGGTGACAGTAGAGTTGGGGACTGCTGGTTATTGATGGGTTAGTGGTGACGGTGGAGATGTAGACTGGTGGTTCTTGATGGGTCAGTGGTGAGAGTGGAGTTGGAGACTCCTGGTTATTGACAGGTCAGTGGTGACAGCGGAGTTGGGGGACTCCTGGTTATTGGTAGGTCAGTGGTGACAGTGGATTTGGGGACTCCTGGTTATTGGTAGGTCAGTGGTGACAGTGGAGTTGGTTACTGCTGGTTATTGATGAGTCAGTTGTGACAGTGGAGTTGGTAACTGCTGGTTATTGATGGGTCAGTGGTGACAGTGGAGTTGGAGACTGCTGTTTCCAGATGGGTCAGTGGTGACAGTGGAGTTGGGGACTACTGGTTATTGGTAGGTCAGTGGTGACAGTAATGTTGGGGACTGCTGGTTATTGACGGGTCAGTGGTGACAGTAGATTTGGAGACTGCTGGGTCGACATGGGTCAGTGGTGACAGTGGAGTTGGGGACTGTTGGTTATTGATGGGTCAGTGGTGACAGTGGAGTCGGGGTCTCCTGGTAATTGACGAGGCAGTGGTGAGAGTGGAGTTGGAGCTGGTTATTGACGTCTCAGTGGTGACAGTGGCGTTGGGGACACCTGGTTATTGACTGGTCCGTGGTGACAGTGGAGTTGGGGATTCCTGGTTATTGATAGGTCAGTGGTGACAGTGGAGTTGTGGACTCCTGGTTATTGACAGGTCAGTGGTGAGAGTGGAGTTGTGGACTCCTGGTTATTGGCAGGTCAGTGGGGACAGTGGAGTTGGGGACTCCTGATTATTGACAGTTCAGCGGTGATATTAGAGTTAGAGACTGCTGGTTCTGGGTCAGTGGTGACAGTGGAGTTGGGGTCTCCTTGTTATTGATGGGTCAGTGGTGATAGTGCAGATGGGGACTCCTGGTTCGGGATGGGTCAGTGGTGACAGTGGAGTTGGGGTCTCCTGGTTATTGCTAGGTCAGTGGTGATAGTGCAGATGGGGTCTCTTGGTTCTAGATGGGTCAGTGGTGACAGTGGAGTTGGGGTCTCCTGGTTATTGACGGGTCAGTGGTAAAGCAGAGTTGAGGACTGCTGGTTATTGATGTGTCAGTGGTGACAGTGGAGTTGGTTGCTGCTGGTTATTGATGAATCAGTTGTGACAGTGGAGTTGGTTACTGCTGGTTATTGGATCAGTGGTGCTGGAAGATCACAGCAATTCAGGCAGTGGAGTTGGTTACTGCTGGTTATTGATGGGTCAGTGTTGACAGTGGAGTTGGAGACTGCTGGTTCTAGATGGGTCAGTGGTGACAGTGGAGTTGGGGACTACTGGTTATTGATGGGTCAGTGGTGAGAGTGGAGTTGGGGACTCCTGATAATTGGTGGGTCAGTGGTGACAGTGAAGTTAGGGACTCCTGGTTATTGGTAGGTCAGTGGTGACAGTAATGTTGGGGACTGCTGCTTATTGACAGGTCGGTGGAGACAGTGGATTTGGAGACTGCTGGGTCTACATGGATCAGTGGTGACAGTGGAGTTGGGAACTGTTGGTTATTGATGGGTCAGTGGTGACAGTGGAGGTGGGGGTCTCCTGTTTATTGATGGGTCAGTGGTGACAGTGGAGATGGGGTCTCCTGGTTATTAATGGGTCAGGGGTGACAGTGGAGATGGGGTCTCCTGGTTATTGATGGGCAGTGGTGACTGTGGTGATGGGGTCTCCTGGTTATTGACGTCTCAGTGGTGACAGTGGCGTTGGGGACACCTGGTTATTGACTGGTCCGTGGTGACAGTGGAGTTGGGGACTCCTGGTTATTGACGGCTCAGTGGTGACAGAGGTGTTGAGGACACCTGGTTATTGACTAGTCAGTGGTGGCAGTGGAGTTGGTGTCTCCTGATTATTGATGGGTCAGTGGTGACAGTGGAAATAGGTTCTCCTGGTTATTGACTGGTCTGTGGTGGCAGTGCAGATGGGGTCTCCTGGTTATTACTGGGTTAGTAGTGACAGTGGAGTTGGGGTTTCCTGATTATTGACATATCAGTGGCGACAGTGGAGTTAGGGTCTCCTGGTTATTGATGGGTTTGTGGTGACAGTGGAGTTGGGGTCTCCTGGATATTGATGGTTCAGTGGTGAAGCAGAGTTGTGAATTGCTGGTTATTGATGTGTCAGTGGTGACAGTGGAGTTGATTACTGCTGGTTTTTGATGAGTCAGTGGTGACAGTGGAGTTGGTTACTGTTGGTTATTGATGAGTCAGTTGTGACAGTGGAGTTGGTTACTGCTGGTTATTGATGAGTCAGTTGTGACAGTTGTGTTGGTTACTGCTGGTTATTGATGGGTCAGTGGTGAGAGTGGAGTTGGGGTCTCCTGGTTATTGATGTTTCAGTGGTGAAGCAGCGTTGAGGACTGCTGATTATTGATGTGTCAATGGTGACAGTGGAGTTGGTTAGTGCTGGTTATTGATGAGTCAGTTGAGACAATGGAGTTGGTTACTGCTGGTTATTGATGGGTCAGTGTTGACAGTGGAGTTGGAGACTGCTGGTTCTAGATGGGTCAGTGGTGACAGTGGAGTTGGGGACTACTGGTTCTAGATGGGTCAGTGGTGACAGTGGAGTTGGGGACTACTGGTTATTGATGGGTCAGTGGTGAGAGTGGAGTTGGGGACTGCTGGTTTTTGATGGGTCAGTGGTGACAGTAATGTTGGGGACTGCTGCTTATTGACGGGTCAGTGGTGACAGTGGATTTGGAGACTGCTGGGTCTACATGGGTCAGTGGTGAGAGTGGAGTTGGGGACTGTTGGTTATTGATGTGTCAGTGGTGACAGTGGATTTGGACACTGCTGGTTATTGATGTGTCAATGGTGAAAGAGGAGATGGGGGTCTCCTGTTTATTGATGGGTCAGTGGTGACAGTGCTGTTGTCAATTCGTGGTTATTGATGGGTCAGTGGTGAGAGTGGAGTTGGACACTGTTGGTTATTGATGGGTCAGTGGTGACAGTAGATTTGGGGACTGCTGGTTAATGATGGGTCAATGGTGACCGTGGAGTTGGGGTTTCCTGATTATTGACAGGTCAATGGTGACAGTGGAGATGGGGGTCTCCTGGTTATTGATGGGTCAGTGGTGAAAGTGGAAATAGGTTCTCCTAGTTATTGACTGGTCAGTGGTGACAGTGGAGATAGGGTCTCCTGGTTATTGATAGTTGAGTGGTGACAGTGGTATTGGGTTCTCCTGGTTATTTATGGGTCAGTGGAGTCAGTGGAGTTGGAGAGTCCTGGTTATTGATGGGTCAGTGGTGACAGTAGAGGTGGAGACTGCTGGTTATTAATGGGTCAGTGGTAACAATGGAGTCAGGGTCTCCTTGTATTTGACGAGGCAGTGGTGAGAGTTGAGTTGGAGAGTCCAGGTTATTGATGGGTCAATGGTGACAGTGGAGTTGGGATCTCCTGGTTGTTGACGGGTCAGTGTTTCCAGTGGAGATGGGGACTCCTTGTTATTGACTGGTAAGTGGTGACTGTGGCGTCGGGGTCTCCTGGTAATTGACGAGGCAGTGGTGAGAGTGGAGTTGGAGACTCCTGGTTGTTGACAGGTCAGTGGTGAGAGTGGAGTTGGGGTCTCCTGGTTTTTGATGGATCAGTGGTGATAGTGGAGTTGAGGAGTGTTGGTTATTGATGTGTCCGTGGTGACAGTGGAGTTGTGGACTCCTGGTTATTGAGGGGTCAGTGGTGAGAGTGGAGTTGGGGATTGCTGGTTATTGGTGGGTCAGTGGTGACAGTGGATTTGGGGACTCCTGGTTATTGGTAGGTCAGTGGTGACAGTGGAGTTGGGGTCTGCTGGTTATTGGTAGGTCTGTGGTGACAGTTGAGTTGGGGACTCCTGGTTATTGACAGGTCAGTGGTGACAGTAGAGTTGGACACTGCTGGTTCTAGATGGGTCAGTGGTGACAGTGGAGTCGGGGTCTCCTGATTATTGATGGATCAGTGGTGACAGTGGAGTTGAGGACTGCTGGTTATTGGTAGGTCAGTGGTGAAAATGGAGTTGGGGTCTCCTGATTATTGACAGTTCAGTGGTGACAGTGAAGTGGGGGTCTCCTGGTTATTGAGGTGTCAGGTTAACAGTGGAGGTGGGGTCTCCTGGTTATTGACGGG
>NC_057710.1:9438934-9440100 GCF_004010195.1 Chiloscyllium plagiosum
GGGACTCCTGGTTATTGGTAGGTCAGTGGTGACAGTGGAGTTGGGGACTGCTGGCTATTGACGGGTAAGTGGTGACAGTGGAGATGGGGACTCCTGGTTATTGATGGGTCAATGGTGCGAGTCGAGTTGGGGACTCCTGGTTATTGATAGGTCAGTGGTGACAATGGAGTTGGGGTGTCCTGATTATTGACAGTTCAGTGGTGACAGTGAAGTGGGGGTCTCCTGGTTATTGAGGTGTCAGGTTAACAGTGGAGGTGGGGTCTCCTGGTTATTGACGGGTCAGTGGTGGCAGTGCAGATCGGGTCTCCTGATTTTTGATGGATCAGTGGTGACAGTGGAGTTGAGGACTGCTGGTTATTGATGTGTCAGTGGTGACAGGAGAGATGGGGACTCCTGGTTATTGATGTGTCAATGGTGACAGTGGAGTTGTGGACTCCCGGTTATTGACAGGTCAGTAGTGACAGTGGAGATGGGGACTCCTGCTTATTGATGGGTCAATGGTGAGAGTCGAGTTGGGGACTCCTGGTTATTGGTAGGTCAGTGGTGACAGTGGACTTGGGGACTGCTGCTTATTGACGGGTCAGTGGTGACAGTGGAGTTGCGGACTGCTGCTTATTGGCATGTCAGTGGTGACCGTGGAGTTGGGGTCTCCTGGTTTTTGATGGATCAGTGGTGACAGTGGCGTTGAGGAGTGCTGGTTATTGATGTGTCAGTGGTGACAATGGAGTTGGAGACTCCTGGTTATTGACAGGTCAGTGGTGACAGTAGAGTTGGCGACTGCTGGTTCTGGATGGGTCAGTGTTGACAGTGGAGATGGGATCTCCTGGTTTTTGATGGGTCAGTGGTGACAGTAGAGTTGTGGACTCCTGATTATTGACAGTTCAGTGGTGACAGTGGAGATGGGGACTCCTGGTTATTAATGGGTTTGTGGTGACAGTGGAGTTGGGGTTTCCGGATTATTGACAGGTCAGTGGTGACAGTGGAGTTGGGGTCTCCTGGTTATTGATGGGTCAGTGGTGACAGTGGAGTTGAGGACTCCCAGTTATTGATGCGTCAGTGGTGATTGTGGTGTTGGGGACTCCTGGTTATTGGTAGTTCAGTGGTGACAGTGGAGTTGGGGTCTCCTGGTTTTTGATGGATCAGTGGTGACAGTGGAGTTGAGGACT
>NC_057710.1:9440107-9442934 GCF_004010195.1 Chiloscyllium plagiosum
TTATTGATGGGTCAGTGGTGACAGTGGAGTTGGGGACTCCTTGTTATTGACTGGTAAGTGGTAACAGTGGAGTCGGGGTCTCCTGGTAATTGACGAGTCAGTGGTGAGAGTGGAGTTGGAGACTCCTGGTTATTGACAGGTCAGTGGTGACAGCGGAGTTGGGGACTGCTGGTTATTGGTAGGTCAGTGGTGACAGTGTGGGGACTGCTGGTTATTGGTAGGTCAGTGGTGACAGTGGAGTTGGGGACTGCTGGTTATTGGTAAGTCAGTGGTGACAGTGGAGTTGGGGACTGCTGGCTATTGACAGGTCAGTGGTGACAATGGAGTTAGAGACTCCCAGTTATTGATGTGTCAGTGGTGACAGTGGTGTTGGGGACCCCTGGTTATTGGTAGGTCAGTGGTGACAGTAGAGTTGGCGACTGCTGTTTCTAGATGGGTCAGTGGTGACAGTGGAGATGGGATCTCCTGGTTATTAATGGGTTTGTGGTGACAGTGGAGTTGGGGTTTCCGGATTATTGACGGGTCAGTGGTGACAGTGGAGTTGGGGTCTCCTGGTTATTGATGGGTCAGTGGTGACAGTGGAGTTGAGGACTGCTGATTATTGATATGTCAGTGGTGACAGTGGAGTTGTCGACTCCCAGTTATTGATGTGTCAGTGGTGACAGTGGTGTTGGGGACCCCTGGTTATGGGTAGGTCAGTGGTGACAGTGGAGTTGGGGACTCTTGGTTGTTGGTAGGTCAGTGGTGAGAGTAGAATTGGAGACTCCTGGTTATTGACAGGTCAGTGGTGACAGTGGAGTTGGGATCTCCTGGTTTTTGATGGATCAGTGGTGACAGTGGCGTTGAGGAGTGCTGGTTATTGATGTGTCAGTGGTGACAGTGGAGTTGTGGACTGCTGCTTATTGATGGGTCAGTGGTGACAGTGGAGTTGGGGACTCCTTGTTATTGACTGGTAAGTGGTGACAGTGGCGTCGGGGTCTCCTGGTAATTGACGGATCAGTGGTGAGAGTGGAGTTGGAGACTCCTGGTTATTGACAGGTCAGTGGTGACAGCGGAGTTGGGGACTCCTGATTATTGGTAGGTCAGTGGTGACAGTGGATTTGGGGACTGCTGGTTATTGGTAGGTCAGTAGTGACAGTGGAGTTGGGGACTCCTGGTTATTGACAGGTCAGTGGTGACAGCGGAGTTTGGGACTCTTGGTTATTGGTAGATCAGTGGTGACAGTGGATTTGGGGATTGCTGGTTTTTGATGTGTCAGTGGTGACAGTGGAGTTGTGGACTCCCGGTTATTGACAGATCAGTGGTGACAGTGGAGCTGGGGACTCCTGGTTATTGATGGGTCAATGGTGAGAGTCGAGTTGGGGACTCCTGGTTATTGACGTGTCAGTGGTGACAGTGGAGTTGGGGACTGCTGGTTATTGGTAGGTCAGTGGTGACAGTGGAGTTGGGGACTGCTGCTTATTGACGGGTCAGTGGTGACATTGGAGTTGGGGACTCCTGATTATTGGCATGTCTGTGGTGACAGTGGAGTTGGGGACTGCTGGCTATTGACAGGTCAGTGGTGACAATGGAGTTGGAGACTCCTGGTTATTGACAGGTCAGTGGTGACAGTGAAATGGGGGTCTCCTGGTTATTGAGGTGTCTGGTTAACAGTGCAGATGGGGTCTCCTGATTTTTGATGGATCAGTGGTGACAGTGGAGTTGAGGACTGCTGGTTATTGACAGGTCAGTGGTGACAGTGGAGTTGTGGACTCCCAGTTATTGATGGGTCAGTGGTGACAGTGGAGTTGGGGCTCCTGGTTATTAATGGGTTTGTGGTGACAGTGGATTTGTGGACTCCCGGTTATTGACAGGTCAGTGGTGACAGTGGAGTTGGGGTCTCCTGGTTATTGATGCGTCAGTGGTGACAGTGGAGTTGAGGACTGCTGGTTATTGATGTGTCAGTGGTGACAGTGGAGTTGTGGACTCCCAGTTATTGATGGGTCAGTGGTGACAGTGGAGTTGGGGATTCCTGGTTATTGGTAGGTCAGTGGTGACAGTGGAGTTGGGGACTCCTGGTTATTGGTAGGTCAGTGGTGAGAGTGGAGTTGGAGACTCCTGGTTATTGACAGGTCAGTGGTGACAGTGGAGTTGGAGACTCCTGGTTATTGACAGGTCAGTGGTGACAGTGGAGTTGGGGTCTCCTGATTTTTGATGGATCAGTGGTGACAGTGGTGTTGAGGAGTGCTGGTTATTGATGTGTCAGTGGTGACAGTGGAGTTGTGGACTGCTGCTTATTGATGGGTCAGTGGTGACAGTGGAGTTGGGGACACCCTGTTATTGACTGGTAAGTGGTGACAGTGGAGTCGGGGTCTCCTGGTAATTGACGAGTCTATGGTGAGAGTGGAGTTGGGGACGCCTGGCTATTGGTAGGTCAGTGGTGACAGTGGATTTGGGGACTGCTGGTTATTGGTAGGTCAATGGTGACAGTGGAGTTGTGGACTCCCGATTATTGACAGGTCAGTGGTGACAGTGGATGTGGGGACTCCTAGTTATTGGCAGGTCAGTGATGACAGTGGAGTTGAGGACTGCTGGTTATTGGTAGGTCAGTGGTGACAGTGGAGTTGGGGACTGCTAGCTATTGACGGGTCAGTGGTGACAGTGGAGTTGGAGACTCCTGGTTATTGACAGGTCAGTGGTGACAGTAGAGTTGGACACTGCTGGTTCTAGATGGGTCAGTGGTGACAGTGGAGTCGGGGTCTCCTGATTATTGATGGATCAGTGGTGACAGTGGAGTTGAGGACTGCTGGTTATTGGTAGGTCAGTGGTGACAATGGAGTTGGGGTCT
>NC_057710.1:9444658-9448456 GCF_004010195.1 Chiloscyllium plagiosum
AGTGGAGTTGGGGACTGCTGGTCATTGGTAGGTCAGTGGTGACAGTGGAGTTGGGGACTGCTGCTTATTGACGGGTCAGTGGTGACAGTGGAGTTGGGGACTCCTGATTATTGGCATGTCTGTGGTGACAGTGGAGTTGGGGACTGCTGGTTATTGGCATGTCTGTGGTGACAGTGGAGTTGGGGACTGCTGGCTATTGACAGGTCAGTGGTGACAATGGAGTTGGAGACTCCTGGTTATTGACAGGTCAGTGGTGACAGTAGAGTTGGCGACTGCTGGTTATTGATGTGTCAGTGGTGACAGTGGAGATGGGTTCTCCTGGTTTTTGATGGGTCAGTGGTGACAGTGGAGTTGTGGACTCCTGATTATTGACAGTTCAGTGGTGACAGTGAAATGGGGGTCTCCTGGTTATTGAGGTGTCTGGTTAACAGTGCAGATGGGGTCTCCTGATTATTGACGGGTCAGAGGTGACAGTGGAGGTGGGGACTCCTGGTTATTAATGGGTTTGTGGTGACAGTGGATTTGTGGACTCCCGGTTATTGACAGGTCAGTGGTGACAGTGGAGTTGGGGTCTCCTGGTTATTGATGTGTCAGTGGTGACAGTGGAGTTGTGGACTCCCAGTTATTGATGGGTCAGTGGTGACAGTGGAGTTGGGGATTCCTGGTTATTGGTAGGTCAGTGGTGACAGTGGAGTTGGGGACTCCTGGTTATTGGTAGGTCAGTGGTGAGAGTGGAGTTGGAGACTCCTGGTTATTGTCAGGTCAGTGGTGACAGTGGAGTTGGGGTCTCCTGGTTTTTGATGGATCAGTGGTGACAGTGGATTTGAGGAGTGCTGGTTATTGATGTGTCAGTGGTGACAGTGGAGTTGTGGACTGCTGCTTATTGATGGGTCAGTGGTGACAGTGGAGTTGGGGACTCCTTGTTATTGACTGGTAAGTGGTGACCGTGGAGTCGGGGTCTCCTGGTAATTGACGAGTCAGTGGTGAGAGTGGAGTTGGAGACTCCTGGTTATTGGGAGGTCAGTGGTGACAGTGGATTTGGGGACTGCTGATTATTGGTATTCAGTGGTGACAGTGGAGTTGTGGACTCCTGGTTATTGACAGGTCAGTGGTGACATTGGTGTTGGGGACTCATGGTTATTGGTAGGTCCGTGGTGACAGTGGATTTGGGGATTGCTGGTTATTGATGTGTCAGTGGTGACAGTGGTGTTGGGGACTGCTGGTTCTAGATGGGTCAGTGTTGACAGTGGAGGTGGGTCTCCTGTTTATTGATGGGTCAGTGGTGACAGTGGAGATGGGATCTCCAGGTTTTTGATGGGTCAGTGTGACAGTGGAGTTGTGTACTCCTGATTATTGACAGTTCAGTGGTGACAGTTAAATGGGGGTCTCCTGGTTATTGAGGTATCCGGTTAACAGTGGAGGTGGGGGTCTCCTGGTTATTGACGGGTCAGTGGTGGCAGTGCAGATGGGGTCTCCTGATAATTGACGGTTCAGTGGTGACAGTGGAGATGGGGACTCCTGGTTATTAATGGGTTTGTGGTGACAGTGGAGTTGGGGTTTCCGGATTATGGACAGGTCAGTGGTGACAGTGGAGTTGGGGTCTCCTGGTTATTGATGGGTCAGTGGTGACAGTGGAGTTGAGGACTGCTGGTTATTGATGTGTCAGTGGTGACAATGGAGTTGTGGACTCCCAGTTATTGATGCGTCAGTGGTGACAGTGGAGTTGGGTACTCCTGGTTAATGACGGGTCAGTGATGACAGTAGAGTTGGGGAATCCTGTTTATTGATGTTTCACTGGTTACAGTGGAGTTGGTTTCTGCTGGTTATTGATGAGTCAGTTGTGACAGTGGAGTTGGGGACTACTGGTTATTGTTGGGTCAGTGGTGAGAGTGGAGTTGGGTCTCCTGGTTATTGGCAGGTCAGTGGTGACAGTGGAATTGGGAACTGCTGCTTATTGACGGGTAAGTGGTGACTGTGGATTTGGGGACTCCAGGTTATTGGCAGGTCAGTGGTGACAGTGCAATTGGGGACTGCTCGCTATTGACGGGTCAGTGGTGACAGTGGAATTGGAGACTCCTGGTTATTGACAGGTCAGTGGTGACAGTGGAGTTGGGGCCTCCTGGTTATTGATGGGTCAGTGGTGCCAGTTGAGTTTGACACTGCTGGTTATTGAAGTGTCAATGGTGACAGTGGATATGGGGACTGCTGGTTATTGACGGGTCAGTGGTGACAGTGGAGTTGGGCACTGTTGGTTATTGATGGGTCAGTGGTGACAGTGGATTTGGACACTGCTGGTTATTGATGTGTCAATGGTGAAAGTGGAGATGGGGTCTCCTGTTTATTGATGGGTCAGTGGTGACAGTGCAGTTGTCAATTCGTGGTTATTGATGGGTCAGTGGTGAGAGTGGAGTTGGACACTGTTGGTTATTGATGGGTCAGTGGTGACAGTTGAGATGGGTCTCCTGGTTATTGATGGGTCAGTGGTGACAGTAGATTTGGGGACTGCTGGTTATTGATGGGTCAGTGGTGACAGTGGAGTTGGGGTTTCCTGGTCTTTGACGGGTCAGAGCGAACAGTGGACTTAAGGACTGCTGGTTAATGATGGGTCAATAGTGACCGTGGAGTTGGGGTTTCCTGATTATTGACAGGTCAATGGTGACAGTGGAGATGGGGTCTCCTGGTTATTGATGGGTCAGTGGTGACAGTGGAAATAGGTTCTCCTAGTTATTGACTGGTCAGTGGTGAAAGTGGAGATAGGGTCTCCTGGTTATTGATAGTTGAGTGGTGACAGTGGTATTGAGTTCTCCTGGTTATTTATGGGTCAGTGGAGTCAGTGGAGTTGGAGAGTCCTGGTTATTGATGGGTCAGTGGTAACAATGGAGTCAGGGTCCTCTGGTATTTGACGAGGCAGTGGTGAGAGTTGAGTTGGAGAGTCCAGGTTATTGATGGGTCAGTGGTGACAGTGGAGTTGGGGACTCCTTGTTATTGACTGGTAAGTGGTGACAGTGGAGTCGGGATCTCCTGGTAATTGACGAGGCAGTGGTGAAAGTGGATTTGGGGACTCCTGGTTATTGGCAGGTCAGTGGTGAGAGTGGAGTTGGGGACTGCTGGCTATTGACGGGTAAGTGGTGACAGTGGAGTTGGACACTCCTGGTTATTGACAGGTCAGTGATGACAGTAGAATTGGAGACTGCTGGTTCTAGATGGGTCAGTGGTGACAGTGGAGGTGGGGTCTCCTGATTTTTGACAGTTCAGTGGTGACAGTGAAGTGGGGATCTCCTGGTTATTGAGGTGCCTGGTTAACAGTGGAGGTGGGGTCTCCTGGTTATTGACGGGTCAGTGGTGGCAGTGCAGATGGGGGTGTACTGGTTTTTGATGGATCAGTGGTGACAGTGGAGTTGAGGACTGCTGGTTATCGATGTGTCAGTGGTGACAGTGGAGTGGTGGACTCCCGGTTATTGACAGGTCAGTGGTGACAGTGGAGATGGGGACTCCTGGTTATTGATGGGTCAATGGTGAGAGTGGAGTTGGGGACTCCTGGTTATTGGTATGTCAGTGGTGACAGTGGAGTTGGGGACTGCTGGTCATTGGTAGGTCAGTGGTGACAGTGGAGTTGGGGACTGCTGGTCATTGGTAGGTCAGTGGTGACAGTGGAGTTGGGGACTGCTGGTCATTGGTAGGTCAGTGGTGACAGTGGAGTTGGGGACTGCTGGTCATTGGTAGGTCAGTGGTGACAGTGGAGTTGGGGACTGCTGGTCATTGGTAGGTCAGTGGTGACAGTGGAGTTGGGGACTGCTG
>NC_057710.1:9449014-9453280 GCF_004010195.1 Chiloscyllium plagiosum
TGGAGTTGGGGACTCCTTGTTATTGACAGGTAAGTGGTGACAGTGGAGTTGGGGACTCGTGGTTATTGGCATGTCAGTGGTGACAGTAGAGAAGGAGACTGCTGGTTCTCGATGGAGTTGGGGACTCCTTGTTATTGACAGGTAAGTGGTGACAGTGGAGTTGGGGACTCCTGGTTATTGGCATGTCAGTGGTGACAGTAGAGAAGGAGACTGCTGGTTCTCGATGGAGTTGGGGACTCCTTGTTATTGACAGGTAAGTGGTGACAGTGGAGTTGGGGACTCCTTGTTATTGACAGGTAAGTGGTGACAGTGGAGTCGGTGTCTCCTGGTAATTGACGAGTCAGTGGTGAGAGTGGAGTTGGAGACTCCTGGTTATTGACAGGTCAGTGGTGACAGCGGAGTTGGGGACTCCTGGTTATTGGTAGCTCAGTGGTGACAGTGGATTTGGGGACTGCTGGTTATTGGTAGGTCAGTGGTGACAGTGGAGTTGTGGACTCCTGGTTATTGATAGGTCAGTGGTGACAGTGTAGTTGAGGACTCCTGGTTATTGGTAGGTCTCTGGTGACAGTGGATTTGGGGACTGCTGGTTATTGATGTGTCAGTGGTGACAGTGGAGTTGTGGACTCCCGGTTATTGACACGTCAGTGGTGACAGTGGAGATGGGGACTTCTGGTTATTGATGGGTCAATGATGAGAGTGGAGTTGGGGACTCCTGGTTCTTGGTAGGTCAGTGGTGACAGTGGAGTTGGGGACTGCTGGTTATGGTAGGTCAGTGGTGACAGTGGAGTTGGGCACTGTTGCTTATTGACGGGTCAGTGGTGACGGTGGAGTTGGGGACTCCTGGTTATTGGCATGTCAGTGGTGACAGTGGAGTTGGGGACTGCTGGCTATTGACAGGGCAGTGGTGACAATGGAGTTGGAGACTCCTGGTTATTGATGTGTCAGTGGTGACAGTGGAGATGGGGACTCCTGGTTATTGAGGGGTCAATGGTGAGAGTGGAGTTGGGGACTGCTGCTTATTGACGGGTCAGTGGTGATCGTGGATTTGGGGACTCCTGGTTATTGGCAGGTAAGTGGTGACAGTGGAATTGGGGACTGCTGGCTATTGACGGGTCAGTGCTGACCGTGGAACTGGGGACTGCTGGCTATTGACGGGTCAGTGGTGACAGTGGAGTTGGAGACTCCTGGTTATTGATGGGTCAGTGGTGACAGTGGAGTTGGACACTGCTGGATATTGAAGTGTCAATGGTGACAGTGGATATGGGGACAGCTGGTTATTGATGGGTCAATGGTGAGAGTGGAGTTGGGGACTCCTGGTTATTGGTATGTCAGTGGTGACAGTGGAGTTGGAGACTCCTGGTTATTGACAGGTCAATGGTGACAGTGGATGTGGGGTCTCCTGATTATTGATGGGTCAGTGGTGACAGTGGAGTTGAGGACCCCTGGTTATTGATGTGTCAGTGGTGACAGTGGAGTTGGACACTGCTGGGTATTGAATTGTCAATGGTGACAGTGGATATGGGGACTGCTGCTTATTGATGGGTCAGTGGTGACAGTGGAGTTGTCGACTCGTGGTTATTTACTGGTAAGTGGTGACAGTGGAGTCGGGGTCTCCTGGTAATTGACGAGTCAGTGGTGAGAGTGGAGTTGGGGACTCCTGGTTATTGGTAGGTTAGTGGTGACAGTGGAGTTGGGGACTGCTGCTTATTGACGGGTCAGTGGTGACAGTGGAGTTGGGGACTCCTGGTTATTGGCATGTCAGTGGTGACAGTAGAGTTGGAGACTGCTGGTTCTAGATGGGTCAGTGGTGACAGTGGAAGTGGGTCTCCTGTTTATTGTTCGGTCAGTGGTGACAGTGGAGATGGGGGTCTCCTGGTTATTGACGGGTCAGTGGTGATCGTGGATTTGGGGACTCCTGGTTATTGGCAGGTAAGTGGTGACAGTGGAATTGGGGACTGCTGGCTATTGACGGGTCAGTGGTGACAGTGGAGTTGGGATCTTCTGGTTGTTGACGGGTGAGTGTTTACAGTGGAGATGGGGACTGCTTGTTATTGACTGGTAAGTGGTGACAGTGGAGTCGGGGTCTCCTGGTAATTGACGAGGCAGTGGTGAGAGTGGAGTTGGAGACTCCTGGTTATTGACAGGTCAGTGGTGACAGTGGAGTTGGGGTCTCCTGGCTTTTGATGGATCAGTGGTGATAGTGGAATTGAGGAGTGCTGGTTATTGATGTGTCAGTGGTGACAGTGGAGTTGTGGGCTCCCGGTTATTGACGGGTCAGTGGTGACAGTGGAGATGGGGTCTCCTGGTTATTGACGGGTCAGTAGTGGCAGTGCAGATGTGGTCTCCTGATTTTTGATGGATCAGTGGTGACAGTGGAGTGAAGGACTGCTGGTTATCGAAGTGTCAGAAGTGACAGTGGAGTTGTGGACTCCCGGTTATTGACAGGTCAGTGGTGACAGTGGAGATGGGGACTCCTGGTTATTGATGGGTCAATGGTGAGAGTCGATTTGGGGACTCCTGGTTATTGGTAGGTCAGTGGTGACAGTGGAGTTGGGGACTGCTGGTTATTGGTAGGTCAGTGGTGACAGTGGAGTTGGAGACTCCTGGCTATTGACAGGTCAGTGGTGACAATGGAGTTGGAGACTCCTGGTTATTGACAGGTCAGTGGTGACAGTAGAGTTGGCGCCTGCTGGTTCTAGATGGGTCAGTGGTGACAGTGGAGGTGGGTCACCTGTTTATTGATGTGTCAGTGGTGACAATGGAGATTGGATCTCCTGGTTTTTGACGGGTCAGTGGTGACAGTGGAGATGGGGACTCCTGGTTATTGATGGGTCAATGGTGAGAGTCGAGTTGGGGACTGCTGGTTATTGGTAGGTCAGTGGTGACAGTGGAGTTGGGGACTGCTGGCTATTGACAGGTCAGTGGTGACAATGGAGTTGGAGACTCCTGGTTATTGACAGGTCAGTGGTGACAGTAGAGTTGGCGACTGCTGGTTCTAGATGGGTCAGTGCTGACAGTGGAATTGGGATCTCCTGGTTTTTGATGGGTCAGTGGTGACAGAGGAGTTGTGGACTCCTGATTATTGACAGTTCAGTGGTGACAGTGAAATGGGGGTCTCCTGGTTATTGAGGTGTCTGGTTAACAGTGGAGGTGGGGTCTCCTGGTTATTGACGGGTCAGTGGTGGCAGTGTAGATGGGGTCTCCTGATTATTGATGGGTCAGTGGTGACAGTGGAGATGGGGACTCCTGGTTATTAATGGGTTTGTGGTGACAGTGGAGTTGGGGTCTCCTGGTTATTGATGCATCAGTGGTGACAGTGGAGTTGGGGTCTCCTGGTTATTGATGCCTCAGTGGTGGCAGTGGAGTTGAGGACGGCTCGTTATTGATGTGTAAGTGGTGACAGTGGAGTTGGGGACTCCTGGTTATTGGTAGGTCAGTGGTGACAGTGGAGTTGGGCTCTCCTGGTTATTGGTAGGTCAGTGGTGAGAGTGGAGTTGGAGACTCCTGTTTCTTGACAGGTCAGTGGTGACAGTGGAGTTGGGGTCTCCTGGTTTTTGATGGATCAGTGGTGACAGTGGAGTTGAGGAGTACTGGTTATTGATGTGTCAGTGGTGACAGTGGAGTTGTGGACTGCTGGTTATTGATGGGTCAGTGGTGAGAGTGGAGTTGGGGACTCCTGGTTATTGGCAGGTCAGTGGTGACAGTGGAATTGGGGACTGCTGGCTATTGACGGGTCAGTGGTGACAGTGGAGTTGGAGACTCCTGGTTATTGACAGGTCAGTGGTGACAGTGGAATTGAAGACTCCTGGTTATTGACAGGTCAGTGGTGACAGTGGAATTGAAGACTCCTGGTTATTGATGGGTCAGTGGTGACAGTGGATTTGGACACTGCTGGTTATTCATGTGTCAATGGTGACAGTGGAGATGGGGTCTCCTGTGTATTGATGGGTCAGTGTTGACAGTGCAGTTGTCGACTCGTGGTTCTTGATGAGTCAGTGATGACAGTGGAGTTGGTCACTGTTGGTTATTGTTGGGTCAATGGTGACAGTTGAGATGGGTCTACTGGTTATTGGTGGGTCAGTGGTGACAGTGGATATGGGGACTGCTGGTTATTGACGGGTCAATGGTGACAGTGGAGCTGGGGTTTCCTGGTCACTGACGGGTCAGAACGAACAGTGGACTTGAGGATTGCTGGTTATTGATGGGTCAATGGTGACAGTGGAGATAGGGTCTCTTAGTTATTGATGGGTCAGTGGTGACAGTGGA
>NC_057710.1:9454072-9469094 GCF_004010195.1 Chiloscyllium plagiosum
ACAGTGGAGTTGGGGACTCCTGGTTATTGGCATACCAGTGGTGACAGTGGAGTTGGGGTCTCCTGGTTATTGACAGGTCTGTGGTGACAGTGGAGTTGGACACTGCTGGTTATTGATGTGTCAATGGTGACAGTGGAGAGGGGGTCTCCTGTTTATTGATGGGTCAGTGGTGACATTGGAGTTGCGATCTCCTGGTTATTGATGTGCCAGTGGTGACAGTGGAGCTGGGGTCTCCTGGTTATTGTCGGGTCAGTGGTGACAGTGGAGATAGGGTCTCCTGGTTATTTATGGGTTAGTGGTAACAGTGGAGTTGGGGACTCCTGGTTATTGGCATACCAGTGGTGACAGTGGAGTTGGGGTCTCCTGGTTATTGACAGGTCTGTGGTGACAGTGGAGTTGGACACTGCTGGTTATTGATGTGTCAATGGTGACAGTGGAGAGGGGGTCTCCTGTTTATTGATGGGTCAGTGGTGACAGTGGATTTGTAGACTAGTGGTTATTGATGGGTCAGTGGTGACAGTGGATTTGGACACTGCTCGTTATTGATGTGTTAGTGGTGACAGTGGAGATGGGTCTAATGGTTATTGATGGGTCAATAGTGACATTGGAGATGGGGTCTCCTGGGGATTGATGGGTCAGTGGTGACAGTGGATCTGGGGACTGCTAGTTATTGATGAGTCAGTATTCATAGTTGTGCTGAGGTTTCCTGGTCATTGCCAGGTCAGTGGGAACAGTGGACTTGAGGACTGCTGGTTATTGATGGGTCAGTGGTGACAGTGGAGATGGGGTCTCCTGGTTATTGACGTTTCAGTGGTAACAATGGAGCTGGGGACTGCTGGTTGCAGGGCGAATATGGATTCAGCACTGGACTTGGCGACAGTGAAGTGGGCCCAGCGGCAAAGATATGTTGCCCAAGTGTGGCGACTCCTACAATGGTGGGTCCAGAGCAGATGGCAGCAAGTTGGTGAAACCGGGATGGCAATGCTTTGGTGTGCTGATGCAGGACCCATGGCTGAGGTGGGGCAGAATGAACTTAGATTTTCTTTCAATTACCTCTTTTTATCCTTAAAGTATTGAAAATGCTATCAGACTGGGACGACTGTTGAAACTTTCTGTTGTATTTGACTGTACTATTCACTGTCAAATGTAAAGGAAAATACATCATTCAAATCCAAATTTTTCAGCACTTTGTGGGGCGGCATGGTGGGTGAGTGGTTAGCACTGCTGCCTCACAGCACCAGGGACTGAGTTTGATTCCAACCTCAGGCAGCTGTCTGTGTGGAGTCTGCACATTCTCCCCGTGTCTCCATGGATTGTTTTCTGGGTGCTCCTGTTGCCTCCTGTCGTCCAAAGATGTGAGGTAGGTGAATTGGCCGAGCTAAATTGCCCATAGTGTTCAGGGATGTGTAGGTAGGTTAGTCAGGGGTAAATATAGGTAGGGGAATTCGTCTGGGTGGGTTACTCTTTAGAGAGTCAGTGTGGACTTGTTGGGCTGAAGGGCCTGTTACCTCACTCTAGGGATTCTAAATTCTAAGCACACAAGCAGTGAAACTGAAACTGATCCACAGTTTTGAATGGTAGCCTTTCAAGTGTTCGTCCAAATACTTCTGAAATGATTTCGGGGTTTTTGATTCTACCATTCTCTTCGGCAGTGATTTCCCGATATCCAGGATCCACTGGGTATATTTCTTTTCCCAATTCCCCTCTAAATTCTTTGCTCCTTACCTGAAAATTGTGCCTCCTGTTTATTGACTGCTCTACTAAGTAGGAAAGTTTCTCCCTAGCTACCCTGTTTCTACCCTTCAGATACACTCCAATCAGATCCCCCTCCAACATATAACCTCCACCTACACTTCCAACTGCCTTGGGAAAGCAACCAACATAATCAAAGACCCCGTCCACCCAGTGTCTTCCACCCTCTTCTATTGGGCAGAAGATACAAAAGTTTCAAAACAAGTACCAACAGGTTTAAGAACAGCTTCTTCCTGCTGGTATCAGACTTGTGAACGGACCTCTAAACACATTAGAATTGATCTTTCTCTGCACCTTCTCTGAACACTATAGCTGGAACACTATATCCTGCATTCTGTTCTGTTACCCTGGCGTACGTATGTAAGCTATGACTTGTCTTGTTAGGTTGGAAAACAAATCAAGACAAACCCTCAGCCTCAAGAAGGATATATTTGCCTTAGTGGTAGGGAAATGAAGACCCACTATCTTGATCCCTGGGATGTGTGGGGTGTCAGAGTTGAGAGTGTGTTGCTGGAAAAGCACAGCAGTTCAGGCAGCATCCGAGGAGCAGGAAAATCAACATTTCGGACATAAGCCCTTCATCAGGAATGAAGCCCATTTTACAGTCAAATACGATAAAACACTTAAACCATCAAAATGGTACCAGATTACAGTGATAAATGAAAGTTTTTCACTGTGTTTCATCGTATTTGACTGTAAAGTGGGCTTCATTCCTGATGAAGGGCTTATGCTCTGCAGACCTCACTGTCTCCCTGTATGGAGATTGAGGACGATACACCCTGGAGTTTAGAAGAATGGAAGATAATCTCATCGAAACACTTTCTGAAGGAGCTTGACAGTGTAGTCACTGAGAGGTCGATTCCACGAGGCAGGCATTATAGAACACAATGGGGGTTTTTGGGCCGTAAAGGGCTGACCAATTAATACTGAGATGAGGAGAAATGTCTTCACTCAGAGGCTGTTGGACCTTTGCCCTGGAGAGTTTTGCTCAGTTAATGATGGTAATCAAGGGTGACGTGAGAGAAAAAGCCCTTACTCAGCAAATAGTTAGCGTCTGGAATGCTCCTGCCTGGAAATGAGCTGGAGGCAGGTTCAGTTGAGGCATTCAAGAGGGGCACTGGATAGAAATTCTGTGCAAGGATATGGAAAGTGGACAAGAGATTGGCACTAGGCTTCAGGGGTGCTGCAGTCACAATGGATTGAATGGCCTCCCTCTGTGCTGTAACAATTCTGTGATTTGAAAGTAGTGGCCAGCAGTGTTCTGCCAACAGCTTGCGGAGAGATACTGCTTTGTTCTGAACCTCCCTAATCAATTCTCCACCTCCCCCAACAACGAGTGGTCCCTGCGATCTCAGGACGTCTTTTAAATTAATTCTACAATGTTTCGCGCTCGACTGCTAAGTGATAATTTGCACATGCCTTGTGTTGTTTGTGTTTTTTTTTGTCGTTTGTCGCTCTCACTTTCTCCGTATGAATTATCGCTTCAGCTGATGCTCAGCTTGTGGAGAGTGAGCAGTCATTAACCCGTTCACTGTGCCTCACAATAAGACTGCACTCGGTCACAGTGGCAGCTGGAGATGAAAGAAAGTCGAAACCTGCATTTCTTTAGCACCATTCACAAGCCTAGAGCATCCCAAAGGGCCTTGGACGCATTGAAGTCCTGTGCAGAGTCATGGAGTCAACAGAGCCTGAGACCCAGTTTGTCCATGCTGATCAGGTTTCCTAAACTAAATTACTCCCATTTGCCTGTGTTTGGCCCATTTCCCTCTAAACTGTTCTTATTCATGTTCCTTTCCATATACCTTTTAAATATTGTAACTGTACCGCCATCTATTACTTCCTCTGGCAGTTCATTCCCTACACGCATCACCCTCTGTGTGAAAATGCTGGTCCCCAGGTCTCTTTTAAATCTCTTTAAACCTATGCCCTCTAGTTTTGAACTCCCCCAACCTAGGGAAAAGACCATGACTGTTCATCTTACCTATGCCCCTCATGATTTTGTAAACCTCTTTAAGGTAACCCCCTCAGCCTCCTACACACTCAAGGAGAAAAAGTCCCAGCCCATCCAGCCTCTCCTTATAAATCAAACTCTCTAGTCCCAGTAAATTCCTTGTAAATCTTTTCTGCACCCTCTCCAATTTAATAATATTCTTCCAATAGCAGGGTGATCAGAACTGTATGCAGTACTCCAAAAGTGGCCTCACCATTGTCCTGTACAGCCATAACATGATGTCCAAACTCTGAGATTCAATGATCTGACCAATAAAGGCAAGCATACTAAACATCTTCTTAACCACCCTGTCCATCTGTGGCTCTACTTTCAAGGAACTGTTATACCTGAATCCCAAGTCCTTCTGTTCTACAACACAGGGCCCTACCATTAACCTCCATGTACAGCGCATCATCCGCTGCCATTTCCGCCACCTCCAAACGGACCCCACCACCAAGGATATATTTCCCTTCCCTCCCCTATCAGCATTCCATAAAGACCACTCCCTCCGTGACTCCCTCGTTAGATCCACACCCCCCACCAACCCAACCTCCACTCCCGGCACCTTCCCCTGCAACCGCAGGAGGTGCAAGACTTGCGCCCACACCTCCCCCCTCACCTCCCTCCAAGGCCCCAAAGGAAACTTCCATACCCGCCACAGATTCACCTGCACCTCCACACACATCATCTACTGCATCCTCTGCACCCGATGTGGCCTCCCCTATACTGGGGAGACAGGCCGGCTACTTGCGGAGAGTTTCAGAGAACACCTCTGGGACACCCGGACCAACCAACCCAACCACCCTGTAGCTCAACATTTCAATTCCCCCTCCCACTCCACCAAGGATATGCAGGTCTTTGGACTCCTCCAACGCCAGACCACAACAACACGACGGTTGGAGGAAGAACGCCTCATCTTCCGGCTAGGAAACCTCCAACCACAAGGGATGAACTCGGATTTCACCAGTTTCCTCATTTCCCCCTCCCCCCACCCTGTCTCAGTCAAATCCATCAAATTCAGCACCGCCCTCCTAACCTGCAATCTTCTTCCCGACCTCTCCGCCCCCACCCCAGTCTGACCTATCACCCTCACCGTGACCTCTTTCCACCTATCACATTTCCGACGCCCCTCCCCCAAGTCCCTCCTCCCTATCTTTTATCTTAGCCTGCTGGACCAACTTTCCTCATTCCTGAAGAAGGGCTAATGCCCGAAACGTCGATTCTCCTGTTCCCTAGATGCTGCCTGACCTGCTGCGCTTTTCCAGCAACACATTTCCATCCCTACCATTAACTGTGTTAATCCTGCCCTGTTTTGTGTTATCAAAATGCAACATCCCTTTGCACTTATCGAAATCAAATTCCATCTGCCACTTGTCAGCATGTCGGCCCAGCTGGCCAAGATCCTGTTGTACTCTGAGATAATCTTCATTAATGTTCACTACGCCTTTGCAAACTTACTAACCATGATTCCTGTATTCTCACCCAAATTGGTTATGTAAGTGGCAATCAGCAGTGGACCCAGCACCGATCCCTGTGGAACACTGCTGGTCATAGGCCTCCAGTCTGAAAAGCAACCCTTTCCCTTGTTGGAAGTGTTTTGTGATGTGAGAAATATGGAAGTCAATTTGAGTACAGAAAGATTCCTTACACACAAAACCGTGATGGTGACCAAATGGTCTGTTTTCAGTAATGTTGGGTGAGTGATAAAATGCTGGGAAACTTTTCCAAACCATGGAAGTAATTTCTTTACGTCGTCCTTGTGAGAGGAGGATGGATCGTTTTAATCTTCTTGAACACTTAGCTTATTAGGTACACTACAGAAATTACATTTGCATAGTGCCTTTTCTGTCATCGTGACATCCCAAACCACTCCACTGTCAAGGAAGTATTTTTGTAGTCTGCTTTCTG
Organism: Chiloscyllium plagiosum; assembly: GCF_004010195.1. Lineage (NCBI taxonomy): Eukaryota > Metazoa > Chordata > Chondrichthyes > Orectolobiformes > Hemiscylliidae > Chiloscyllium > Chiloscyllium plagiosum. The sequence continues at coordinate 9,459,723 of NC_057710.1, forward strand.
AAAGTAATCTCACAAGCCACTCTGCTCTTTCTCGAGAGCAATTAGGAATGGAAAATAAATGCAGACCTTGCCACTGATGCTCAGTTTCCATGATTGAACTTTTAGCTGTTAGAACAAAGAAATACAGAAGGGTGAGTCTGAATATGCTGGGGTTACTTTGAGCATTGCAAGCTGAGGGGTGACCTGATAGAAGGTTATAAAGTCATGAAGAGCATAGATAGGGTGAGTAGCCAAGGTCTTTTTCCCAAAGTAGGGGAATCCAAGACTAGAGGGCATAGGTTTAAGGAGAGGGGGAAAGACTTAAAAGGGATCTAAGAGATAACATTTTCACACAGAGGGTGGCGCATGTATGGAGTGAGCTTCCAGGGGAAGTGGTGAGGCTGGCACAATCACAACATCTAAAAGTAGCCATGATATAGAGGTGCTGGTGTTGGACTGGGGTGGACAATGTCAGAAGTTACACAACACCAGGTTATAGTCCACTACACTGTACACTCTCACACACACTATCACACAAGCACACATGGGGCGGCACAGTAGCTCAGTTATTAGCACTGCTGCCTCACAGCACCAGGGTCCCAGGTTCAATTCCAGCCTCGGGCGACTGTCTGTGTGGAATTTGTACATTCGCCCCGTGTCAGTGTGGGTTTCCTCCAGCTGCTCCGGTTTCCTCTCACAGTCCAAAGATGTGCGAGCCAGGTGAATTGGCATTCTAAATTGCTGATAGTGACAGGTGCATTAGTAGGGCGTAGGTGAATGGTCTGGGTGGGTTACTCTTCAGAGGGTCGGTGTGGACTTGTTGGGCTGAAGGGCCTGTTTCTGCACTGTAGGGAATCTAATCTAATACATACACACTCACAGAGACTGTCTCTCACACACCCACACATCCCCTTCCCATACTCACACTCACAGGCATAAACTCTGCCACACGCTCTCTTCTTTTCTCCCGCACACATACACACACACTCTCTCTCTCCCTCACGCACAGAGACACACACATAAGTCTATGGGGTGAGTTTGCAGTTGCAGATTTGTATGTGCAGATACATTCTATTTTGTTCTAAAAGTACACAGTCTGTAGGCAGTCAGTCCATGTAGCATTTTATCAATCCCTACTTTGGAAAGAGAACCAGTCTGACTTAAGGTTGCTTTCCAGACAGACTCTAACCTCACATCTTTAATGCATTGTCTGAGCATTTTTTAAAATAAAACCTTAAGTTATCTTGGGAATGTGACTTGAAAGAAGTTCTGGGATTTGCATATTAATGAATCGAAACCTGCATTCCCATTCTAAGTGATTAAAGACTTAACAACAATCTAGATTTGTTCAATACTTTGCATGAGTTGTATGACACTTTGACCCCAGTCCAACACCAGCACCTCCACATCTTGCACTTACGTCTGTGTGTGTGACTTGACCCCTCAACTTCTTGACTCTGAATTCAGTGTGACTGAGCCAGGGCCTACACGTTTAACCTGACAACACAAATACTGGGTCTCCTTGTGTGAAAACACAAGTAATTATTTATATAAAACAAAGCATGCTGGAGATCTGAAACACACAAAAATAGAAATTACTGGAGAAACTCAGCAGGTCTCGCAGCACATATGGTGAGAAAACAGAGTTGTTGTTTTGAGTCCGGTGGCGCTTCTTCAGACTTGAAACATTGACGTCCTGTTTTCTTTCCATCAAAGCTGCCCAGTAATAACTTGGCCTCTACAGCAGATGGCGCCCTCACAGAGTCTCTGTTTCCTGTTGACGATAACCATTGAGAGACTGGGCCACGGAGGATGGCCAATAAATAATGGCATAGCCAGCAAAGTCCATATCCCATGAATGAATATGCAAAAGTGGCTTTGCTGACAAAAATACGTCCCCTCCCCCCAACACTCCCCTCATCCTTCCTCTTTCCCAAGGAAGCAAATGGTCAGTTTTCATTGTTACCAAAGTCCTGGGTCCTGGTTTTAACAGGAATAGCTCAATTCTTTGTTAAGCAAAGGTATTAAGGGATATGGGCTAAAGTCAGGTATATAAAGTTAGGCCATTGTGCAGCCCTATACTAAAGACATCAAAGGGTATGGAGAGAAAGCAGAAATATGGAATTGAGACAGATTATCAGTCATGATCTGACTGAATGGTGGAACAGGCTCAAGGGGTTGAATGGCCTACTCCTAGATTAGATTAGATTACTTACAGTATGGAAACAGGCCCTTCAGCCCAACAAGTCCACACCGCCCCGCCGAAGCGCAACCCACCCATACCCCTACATTTACCCCTTACCTAACACTACGGGCAATTTAGCATGGCCAATTCACCTGACCTGCACATCTTTTGGACTGTGGGAGGAAACCGGAGCACCCGGAGAAAACCCACGCAGACACGGGGAGAACGTGCAAACTCCACACAGTCAGTCGCCTGAGGCGGGAATTGAACCCGGGTCTCTGGCGCTGTGAGGCAGCAGTGCTAACCACTGTGCCACCGTGCCGTCCTGTTCCTACATTCCCAGATGAGAGCCAGGTTGGGTTGGATGGAAGCATCCACCGTGGCGACATTGTCAGACATGATCAGTACTGTTTCATCTTCCAGGTCTTCTTGTAGTCACTGTGGGAATGACAAGGAAACCAAGCTGGATTCTGGATCAATGGTGCTGGAAGAGCACAGCAATTCAGGCAGCATCCGAGGAGCAGCAAAATCAACGTTTCGGGGAAACCAAGCCGTCAGGAATGATGAATGGGGTCAGCAGTCGGATATGGACTTCCGCACCGTGGGGTCTGGCTGCAAGAGGACCTTGAATGAAGGATTTCTGGGGCACATGAAGAGAGAATAGAGCTTGGGGGAAGGGTGGTGGGGAGACGGAGTTGATGAGTGAGTGGGACCAGAGCTGATTGTTTTAGTGTGATGCATGTTAGATAGGGGTTGGAAAGGGAAGGTGTTTGAGCCACCCACCTGTCAGGTTAGTTAAAATAATGACAAGCGAGAATATGGGAAGAGCCCAACAGCCACTTTTACCATTCCCCATGTTATGGTAAATTTGGTAGTAGCATAGAAACCTAGAAACTGGGAGCAGGAGTAGGCCATTCAGCCCCTCGAGCCTGATTGTCTGTCTCAATTTCAAATTCCTGCTTTCTCTCCATACCCCTTGATGTCTTTAATATAGGGTGGCACAATGGCTCAGTGATTAACACTGCTGCCTCACAGCATCAGAGACCCGGGTTCATTTTCATCCTCTGTAGACTGTCTGTGAGAAGTCTGCAAATTCCTCCGGGTGCTCCAGTTTCCTTCCACAGTCCAAAACTGTGCAGATTAGGTAGGTTAGACATTGGAAATGTGGGGTTGTAGGGATGTGGCGGGGCTGGGTGGAATGCAGTTTCGAGGGTCGGTGTGGACTTGATTGGCCAAATGGTCTGCTTTCACACTGTAGGGATTCAATCATCTCTTTCTTGAGTACACTCAGTGACTCGGCCTCCACAGCCTTTTATGTTAGAGAATCCACAGGGTAACCACCTTCTGAGTGAAAAACTATTTCCTCATCTCAGTGAGGCCTACCCTGCTTCCTGAGACTGTGTCTCCTAATTCTGGACTCCCCACCCAGAGGAAACATCCTCCCTGCAGTCTTGTCGATCAGCCCTGTTAGAAGTTGATGCCTTAGAATTTTGTCCCCTCTTATCCTTCAAAACCCTTGTGAATATAGGCCCGATTGGAGCAATGTCTCCCAATAGGACAGTCCTGCCATCCCCAGTATCTATTCACTGTGTCCCTCTACGGCAAGTGTATCCTTTCTTAGATAGAGAGACCAAAACTGCACGTGATACTCCAGGAGCAGTCTCACCAAGGCCCTGTATAGCTGCAGTTATGCCTCCTTCTGAACTCACATTCTACTGCATGATTTTATTTGGATGGAGCAAGGGGATAAGAGGGGATTTGTGAGTCACTCAAGCAATATCTTGACTGCACAGTGAAAGGGTTAAGCTCCCAGTGGTGAGGTGTTGAACTCTTGTGTTGCTATTAACACCGTGACAGTTTTGCAGGCAGAGGGAGTAATTAACCTTTCTTGATTAAAGCAATTATTTCTAGCATATTATTCGTCGATCTAAACAACACAGAGAGAGAGAGAGAGAGAGAGAGAGAGAAAAGAGAGAGGGAGAGACAGCCCGAATGGTGGTGATTGAGTTGGCAGAGCGATGAGATTGTATAGTCAGCTTCTGACACCAATAACCCCATTAGTGGTTTTCACAGTTTCAGAGTTTTGCTGACATAACAATCCCACAATTCTCTGGGTGCCTGAGGAGGCCAAATCTCGGCAGATCTTCAGTCTGCCTCAGAAAGGCTGTCTTTTCTCTCCACGTCTTGTGAATTAAGGGGAACTGCGATCAAGCTTTCTCTTAGTTACGCAACAAGGATTATTTTTAGACCTTTATTTGGGAGCTGGTATGATCGTAGTTTTCAAGTTTTGAATTGTGTAGCTTTTCCTGGCAGGGAAGCAGCCCAAATACATTGATGCGCCTCTTCTCACTCTGTTGTTATTGCTGCTGATCAGAGCTTGTTGTGCGTCACATTTCCTACGTATCGCAGTGACGACATTTCAATAGCCATTGGGGTGTCAGTGTTGTAAGGAGACGTTCAATTTGTCCTGTGCAGCTCTCACTCCATCACTATAGCCGTGCGAATGTCTCCAAAGAACATAGAACAGGCCCTTCATCCCTCGATGTTGCGCTGACCTGTGGAACCAATCCAAAGCCTATCTAACCTACACTGTTCCATTTTCCTCCATATGCCTTTCCAATGACCATTTAAATGCCCCTAAGGTTGGTGAGTCTACTACTGTTGCAAGCAGTCCTTTTCACACCCGTATAACTCTCTGAGTAAAGAAACTACCTCTGACATCTGTCCTATATCTATCAACCCAAAATTTAAACCTATGTCCCCACATGCTAGCTATCGCCATCCAAGGAAAAAGGTTCTCACTGTCCACCCTATCTAACCCTCTAATTATCTTATAGGTCTCAATTAAGTCACCTCTCAACTTCCTTCTAATGAGAACAGCCTCAAGTCTTTCAACCTTTCCTCCTTAGACCTTGCCTCCATAACAGGCAACATCCTAGTTAATCTTCTACATCCTTCCTAAAACGCGGTGACCAGAAGTGTACACAAATGTGGCAGCACCAGAGTTTTGTACAGCTGCAGCATGATCTCATGGCTCCGAAACTCAATCCCTCCACCAATAAAAGCTAACACACCGTATGCCTTCTTAACAACTCTATCAACCTGGGGCAACTTTCAAGGATCTATGTACCTGTACACCACGATCTCTCTGCTCATCTACAATGCCAAGAATCTTACCATTAGACCAGTACTCTGCATTCCTGTTGCTCCTTCCAAAGTGAATTAACTCACTCTGCTGCATTAAACTCCATTTGCCACCTCTCAGCCCATGTCTGCAGCTTATCTATATCCATCTGTAACCTACAACGTCCTTCATCATTATCCACAACTCTACTGACCTTAGCGTCATCTACAAATCTAATAATAGGGTAGCATCTATGCCCTCTTCCAGGTCATTTATAAAAATGACAAACAACAATGAACTCAAAGCAGATCCTTGCAGTATACTACTAGTAACTGAACTCCAGGATGAATATTCCCATCAGTCACCATCTTTTGTCTTCTTTTAGCTAGTCAATTTCTGATTCAAACCACTAAATCACCCTCAATCTCACGCCTCCATAATTTTTCCAATAGCCTACCATGGGGAACCTTATCAAACGCCTTACTGAAATCCATACACACCACATCAACCACTTTACCCTCATCCACCTGTTTGGTCACCTTCTCAAAGAACTCAATAAGGTTTCTGAGTCATGACCTATTCTTCACAAAACCATGTTGACTATCCCTAATCAACTGATTCTTTTCTCGATGATTATAATCCTATCTCTTACCACCCTTTCCAACACTTTACCCACAACCGTAGTAAGGCTCACAGGTCTATAATTTCCAGGGTTGTCTCTACTCCCTTTCTTGAACAAAGAACACTTTGTTCACGTCCAATTTGAACGCTTATTGAACTCCCTCTTGGATTTGCTTCCACTGGCTCAGATGGCGGCCACTCGGCCCAGTATGACTGTGTCAGCTCTTAGGAAAAGACATTCAGTCTGTCCTGCCCACCTCTTCTTTCCCAGATCAATTTGTGCATCTTTCCAGTTTCTGTGTGAAAGTTAGATTGGCTTCCATCTCCCGTTTTCAGAGGAAGTATCCATTCTTCATTTAGCTTGCTGCCATTAAACCATATAAAGTGCCGGAAGAAGAGCCATCGGACTTGAAACATTAACTCTGTTTCTCTCCCTATATGTGCACAAACCCATATGACATTTAAGAAGCATTTAGATGTGCACTTGTGCCTGCATACTAACACTTTGCAATGCATCATATGGGTAGCATGGTGGCTCAGTGGTCCCCCAGTCCTGCCTCAGAGCATAAGAGACCTAATGACTGTGTGGACTTTGTCTGTTCTCCTGCTGTCTCTGTAGGTATTGTCCAAAGAGGTGCAGCTTAAGTGGACTGGCCATGCTAAGTTGCCCAATAGTGTTCAGGGATGTCAGACGAGGTGGATTAGCCATGAGTAGTGCAGGATTATCGGGACAAGGGTGTCTGGGTAAGACACCTTTCAGAGGGTTGGCATGGATTCAATGGGCCAAATGGCCTTCTTCTATACTGTAGGGATTCTATGACAGTCAGATCACTCTAGCGTCTCAGAACTGAATGTGCTCCTACCATTTAGTTATCAAATCAACGTGTTCCCACAAATGGGAATGAAATAAACAGCTTCATCTGTTGTTTTGTGATAATGACTGATGGATACAGCATGGACAGGACACCTGAGTGAGCTACCTTGCTCTTTTTTAACAGTGACCACTGGATCCTTTATGGTTACCTTGGAGGCAAGACAGGAACTTTGGTTCAATTTGTTTTTGGGATGTGGCTCCCAATCACCCAGAAATATAGATGCTGCTAGGTTTGATGGCAATTGCCACATTGATGATGTTGGGTTTGCCTTTGATCTCAGGGAAGCCAAGGGGATGGAGGTCCCCTGGAGTAAAGGCTGTACCAGAGTCATATTCAGAGGAAAGGTGTTCAAAACCCACTTCAAGGAGCCTAACCCAGGAGCGCTATAAAAGGCCCTGATACACCTACATCGATTGATCATTGAAATGGACCAGCCATATAAAAACAGTTATAATACAACACACCAAGGTTCCTTCAACAGCATCTTCCTGAGAAGGAGAGGTCAACAAATGCTTGGGAGCATCATCATGTACAGTTTCCCCTCTAAACCGTACACCACCCTGACTTGGAAATGCATCATTGATGTTGGGTCAAACTCACTCCCTCAGCACTATGGGTGTCCCTCCCCCACATGGACTGTTTTTTCTCAGCCAATACAGAAATATAATGGGTTGAGTGACTCCCACTTCTATAAATCATCTTACGTTTCTATAATTTACTCACATCTTTGTTTATCCCACAGTTCCTTAACTCAGTAGAAGGGAAAATTGAAAATTCTATTCAACTCGTTCTGATAAATTGTCACTGGACTCGAAACATAAATTCTGTTTTGTCTCCTTCGATGTTACCAGACCTGCTGAGTTTCTCCAGCGATTTCTGTTCTTGGGTGGTTCCGATTTCCAGCATCTGGTGTTCTTTATGTTATGATGTCTTAAAGTATAAGACCAGGGAGTACCTCAAAACGTTACTCTGGTTGTCAATAAAATCCGAAGATGGTTGTTCAGTTTGTCACTGGATTAAAACTCTGGAGCTACCTCCTTAACATCATTGCAAATCTACACATTTATTCCATTTTTCATTGAAGGATTAACCTCCTCCCTCCACTTTCTATTAGCTAGTGAGCATTAGCATTCAGGTCAGGATCTAGATTCAATCAATTCTAGTGTTAACTGGACAGTGGGAGCAATTGATGCAACTAGCTATATTTAAAGCCCCCTCCTTTCTAACATTAAATCTGCAAGGTTGGAATCTTGTTCTACATCCTTTCCACCAGCTCTAAGTTATTATTTAACGTGCAGCGCTCATGGTGTGACATTTGAAATATTTATTTCTCAGCTGGCTCTTGTTGAGTAAACAATCAGCGGGCATAGAGTCCTCAAACTTGGCAAGAGTCTTTGCACACCAGGTTTGCCAGCAGGGGTGCTGTAATTCAATCAAGACTCGGCGAATAACTGGAAGCTGATTAATTGCAAGAATCACTCAGTCTTCCCGTTCCCCCACGTTCCCCCATCCGCCATCATCCTCCCATACCACCCCTCCGAAGGCAGTGAAATTGACAATGCCTCTGACAAAGAATCAGAGCACTCACCAGATTGACATTGGGGCCTAAAGGATTAAATTGTGAGCGCATTTCATTGATCAGGCTTACTATTCTCTTTAGTGTAGGTTCAAAGTGGATCTCATTGAGGTATTTTGCAGGATCCTCACAGTGTGGAAGTGGGCCATTCGGCCCATTGACTCCACAGTGACCCTCCAAAGAGCATTTCCACCCAGACACAATCCCCTACTCTGTAACCCTGAATTTCCCATAGCTAATCCAGCTAACCGACACATCTTTGGACTGTGGGAGGAAACCAGCAGAAACCCATGCAGACACGGGGAGAATGGAGGAATCCGCACGGACAGTCGCCCGAGGCTGAAAACAAAATCAGGTCCCTGGCGCAGTGAGGCAGCAGTGCGAGCCATTGAGCCACCGTGCCGCCAATCAGAGATTAGGTAACAAATGTCACTGATGCCCACACCATGCAATAATGAAATAAAACAACTAAAAGTGGAACAACGAGAAGCTATTTCAGTTTTTCTCTCAAGAATTCTTCCTGACCCTCTGTGTGTTTTCTGACATCTTCTATTCTTAAAACCAACTCTGAGTCAAAACACTTGCCCTGTTTAGGCTATTCAGCCTCAGGATATTTCACAGAATCTCAGAATTATCATGATGTGGAAGGAAGCCATTCAACCCATCGTGGCTGCATTAGTTCTATCCCCTAGTGGTAATCTCCAGCCTTTTCCCCATATCCCTGCATACTATCCAAATAACCATCTCATGTTCTTTTGAATGCCTCCATTGAACCCACCTCTACCACATTTCCAAGCAGCGCATTCTAGATGCCAAATTCTCGCTAAGTGAAAGAAGGTTATTATTCGTTCACTTTAAATTTGTGCCCTGTCATCATTGTCCTCTTTACGGATGGCAATAAGTTTTCCCTGTCGACTATACCCAGCCCGCTCGTGATTTTGAAAACCTCAATCAAATTTCTTCTCAGCCTACTTGTCTCAAAAGAGATAATGCCACGTCCTTCAATCCAACC
>NC_057710.1:9469594-9500641 GCF_004010195.1 Chiloscyllium plagiosum
TGTCTGTACTGAGGCTGGGCGTGTATCCTGAGGCTGGACAACTGTACTGAGGCTGGGTGTCTGCGCTGAGGCTGGGAGTCTGTACTGAGGCTGTTGGCAATGAGGCTGGCAGTTCATCCTGAGACCAGGAATCTTTAAAGAGGCTGGGAGACTGCACTGAGGCTGGATGATTGTGCTGAGGTTGGGAGGCTGTACTGAGGCTGTGAGTCTGTGCTGAGGCTGTGAGTCTGTACTGAGGCTGGGAGACTGTACTGAGTCTGGGAGACTGTACTGAGGCTGTGAGTCTCTCCTGAGGCTGGGAGTCTGTACTGTGTCTGGGAGAATGTGCTGAGGCTGGCAGACTGAACTGAGGCTGGGAGACTTTGCTGAGGCTGAGAGACTGTACTGAGGTTGGGAGACTGTGCTGAGGCTGGGAGACTGTACTGATGCTGGGAGACTGTGCTGAGACTGGGAGACTGTACTGAGGCTTGGAGACTGTACTGAGGCTGGGAGACTGTACTGGGCTGGAAGACTGTGCTGAGGCTGGAAGACTGTGCTGAGGATGGGTGTCTGTACTGAGGCTGGGAGACTGTACTGAGGCTGGAGACTGTACTGATGCTGGGAAACTGTGCTGTGGCTGGGAGACTGTACTGGGGCTGGGAAGCTCTCCTGAGGCTGGGAGTCTGCACTGACTTCACTTGGGAAACAAGGACGTGAGAAAGAAGAAAAGATGAAAAAAAAATGAAAAGCGAAAAAGAAGGTAAAGAAACAGACGGTGTCACTAAGCTCCAACAAAGGAGTCCTACACTACCGCCATCTTGGACACGAGATCAGAGATGAGTTTGCAAGCTTGCCTGTGTACATCAAACATAAAAGAACAAAAGCAGTGTATTATGATTTCAGAGAAGATGATTAACTTTTGGAAACAAATTCAAACACTCACTGTTCAACTGGAAGAATTATGCCACAAGGTTCATGTTTTAAACAAAGGCGTTTGCTGTATAAGAACGAAACAAGTCTGACTAGTAATGTTATATTTCACAAGCGCTTATGTTTTAAGAACATCCCAATGGGTCATTCCCTACTCTATTACATTTATATTTAAGAATTCATTCCAGGATCTTGAGGGCTCCTTCACATGTCCTGAGCCAAGGTGTGCCACAGCACTTAGGAATTCACTATATCCTCTGAAGTCTAAGATTTACTGGGGGCCTTCTACTAGCCTCTGGGTGAATATCCCCTTCAACACCTGACAATCTGGGCATCACTGTCTCTTTGCTTAGTGATCCATAGCTCTTGGCAGCTGTCTATTTCTGTTCGAGGTGAGCCAGCTCCAGCATTAGAATCTGCCTGCGTGAAAAATAAAATACAAATAATCCCCAAACAAATGGGCATCTCACCTGAAATCTATCCCAACATCAATGTAGCATCTTTAGGTTGTCCCAGACATGGATTTAATCAAATTAACGCAAACTTTCAAAATATGTGCTTTGATTGGAAAAGTGTATGGATTGTTTAAACCTTTTCCATCTTCACCAGTTCCTTTCCCGCCGTTCTTTGATTTGGAAAATTATTGAATAAGACCACCCAATGGGCATGACTGTGTACATTTAATGCCCACCAGGATTGGAAAGGCGTAATAAATTGTTTAATGTGCTCTGACTTCAATTCTGCCGATACACAGATCAGCCTTTGAATTGCAATTATCTTGGGTCTATTTACCAACTGCTTAGACCTTGGGCTCTCTTGCTCTTTTATCTTGCATTGACAGGTTCAATTCACAAACTCAGTGTTATATACTCCTAAAACGTATGAATCATGAAGCTAAGCATTGCTGCAACAATTGTTCGAGAGAAGGTTATCAGAAATTGCAGCAGGATCTTGATCTGCTGGGCAAGTGGACTGAGAAATGGCAAGTGGTGTTTAATTTTAAAAAGGGTGAGGTGTTGCATTTTGGAAAGTCAGATCAATGTAGAAGTTTCATGGTGAATGGTAAGGCCTTAAGGAGTGGAGTCGAACAGGAGGACGTTGGAGTTCAGATTCTCTGAAAAGTTGAGTCACAGACAGACAAGGCAGTGAAGAAGGCTTCTGGCCTTCATCAGTCAGGACATTGAGCATTGAAGTTTGGAAGTTATGTTGCAGTTGATGAGTCTGCACTTGGTGTATTGTGCTCGGTTTTGGTTACCTTGCTACAGGAAGGATGTTATTAAAGAGTGCAGAAGACATTCACAAGGATGTTGACAGGACAGCATGGCTTTGTGCGTGGGAAATCATGTCTCACGAACTTGATTGAGTTTTTTGAAGAAGTAGCAAAGAGGATTGATGAGGGCAGAGCAGTGGACGTGATCTAAATGGACTTCAGTAAGGAGTTCAACAAGGTTCCTCATGGGAGATTAGTTAACAAGGTTAGATCTCATGGAATACAGGGAGAACGAGCCATTTGAATACAGAACTGGCTCAAAGGTAGATAACAGAGGGTGGTGGTGGAAGGTTGTTTTTCGGACTGGAGGCCTGTGACCAGTGGAGTGCCACAAGGATTGCTACTGGGTCCACTACTTTTCGTCATTTATACAATTGATTTGAGTGTTAGGAGGTATAGTTAGTAAGTTTGGAGATGACATTAAACTTGGAGGTGTAGTAGACAGTGAAGAGGATTACCTCAGCTTACAACAGGATCTTGATCAGATGAGCCAATGAGCTGATGGAGTTTAATTTAGATAAATGTGAGATGCTGCATTGTGGAAAAGCAAATCAGAGTAGACTTATACACTTAACGGTAAGGTCCCGGGGAGTCTTACTGAACAAAGAGACTTTGGAGTGCAGGTTCATAGTTCCTTGAAAGTAGAGTTGCGGGTAGACAGGATAGTGAAAAAGGTGTTTTTGGTATGCTTTCCTTTATTGGTCAGAGTATTGAGTACAGGAGTTGGGAGGTTATGTTGCGGCTGTGCAGGTTCATTGGTTAGGCCACTTTTGCAGTATTGTATGCAATTCTGGTCTCCTTCCAATTGGAAGAATGTTATTGAAACTTGGAAACTTGAAAAGATTTACAAGGATGATGCCAGGGTTGGAGGGTTTGAGCTATAGCGAGAGGCTGAATAGGCTGGGGCTGTTTTCCCTGTAGCATCGGAGGCTGATGGGTGACATTATAGAGGTTTATAAATTTGTGAGGGGTGTGGATTCAGTAAATAGACAAGGTCTTTTCCCAGGGGTGGGAGAGTCCAGAACTAGAGGGCAGAGTTTGAGGGTGAGAGCGGAAAATTTTAAAAGAGACCTAAGGGCAACTTTCTCAAACAGACGGTGGTGCGGGTATGGAATGAGCTGCCAGTGGAAGTGGTGGAGGCTGATACAATTACAGCATTTAAAAGGCATCTGGATGGTATTTGAATGGGAAGAGTTTAGAGAGATATGGGTAAAATGCTGGCAAATGGGACTAGATTAGGTTAGGATATCTGGTCGGCATGGACAAGTTGGACCGAAGGGTCTGTTTCCATGCTGTATATCTCCATGACTCCATGACTAAATGGTCTGGGTTATAGGGAGAGGTTGGACAAGCTAGGACATTTTTGTTTAGAGTGTAGGAGACTCGAGGATCTTATAGAAGTGTATAAGATCATGAGAGGCATGGATATGGTGAATGAACTCAGTCTTTTTCCCAGGGTTGGGGAATCTAGAACTGGAGGGCATCAGTTTAAAGTTAGAGGGGAAAGCATAAAAGGGAACCTGAGGGGCAACGTTTTTACACAGAGGATGGTACGTACATGGAATGAGATGCCAGCAGAAGTGGTTGAAGCGGGTATATTAACGACATTTAATAGGCATTTGGACAAATACATGGATAGGAAAGGTTTAGAAGGGTTTGGGCCAAGTGCAGGGAAATGGGATTAGCATGGATGGACATTTTGGTCGGCCTGGGGTGAAGGGCCCGTCTCCGTGCGGTAGGACTCTATGACTCTCTGACTGTAAGGTGTGAATGGCAACAGCTGGGTAATTGCTGTCCAAAAGAATGAAGCAGAGGTTTTGATTTGAAGTTATTGAAATTAAGTAGGTGAGTTGGCTCTTGTGGTGGTTTCCCTCTCTCTATTTCTGCGTGTCATCTCAGATCAGAAATGCTTCCAGTGTCATTCTCTGTTGAGTGTTGTCATGAGGTTTGTGGGCTCATTGTTAACAATCAGCAGAATTTATTTCACTTGAAGTTTTTTGGGTTGCCAGAATGTTTTTATGTCTTGCTTTATTTTGAAGTCATGACATCCTAACTTCTCATAATTGGCACCATTTCAAAATAATGTTGCTAACCACTGCTCAGTAAGTTGTCACACGGACTCACCAATTTCACCACGCTCCTCCCGTTACTGTGGCAAGGTTCGTCCCTTTTTATTTGTCATGAAATGTTGACCTCAGTATCTAGTGACTGGCCTTCCTTAATTGTCCAGCAAACAGGTTAAGAATCAACCATGTTACTGTAGGTCTGGAGTCACATGTAGGCCAGACCAGGATCAGGATGAAAGCTTCCTTCCCTCCAGACCTACAATTCTACGGATCTGGAGTCATGTCCCTTCCCCATAGGACATTTGTGAGCAAGGTGAGTTTTTATGACAATCAACAATCGTTAAATTTATTGTATCTTCTCAAGTAATAGTTGATTTCATGTAAAAGTGGACCCCTTATTTTAGGCCAAACAACCTGGAATTTTCCGTATATCTCATGTAAAACTCAATGCTAGTTCTTCACAGTTAGCAGATCAACATTTATGAGTCACTGTGCTGGTCATCATGTCCCGCTCCAGTATTCCAGTCCGCTGGGTGTTGTGTTCCGCTCTAGGTTTTCAGAATTACCGTAATTCATTTTTTTTCTCTTTACTCATTTAGAGATCAATTGGGCTTCTGCTAATGATATGCCATGAATTTTGATGGGCATGAATTTAAGCCCCCTCAAAAGCAATATCCATGTAATAGTCGACCCCATAAATTTAACCTTAAAAAGTAGTGAAAAAATTTGACTATTACTTCAGTATATACGGTAGATTGAATTGTCATGTGTACTCAAGTACAGAAATCCAGGTGTACAGTGAAAAGTGTACAGTGTTGCCACACAATGCACCATCTCAGGTACAAAGATATCTAGATATAAAAACTTAGGTACATCAGAGGGTCAGTGTGGACGTGTTAGGATGAATGGCCTGTTTCCACACTGCAGGGATTCTATGATGATTCAAGTCTCACCCACCAACAGAAACAACTTGCCTGCCTCTATCTTAACCATCCCTTTCATAATTTTATATGTTTTTCTAAGATCCCCTCTCATTCTTCTAAATTCTAGTGAGTACAGTCCCAGGCGACTCAACCTCTCCTCATTGGATTACCCTCTCATCTCTGAAATCAACCTGGTGAACCTCCTCTGTACCACCTCCAAAGCCAATATGTCCTTCCTCAAGTAAGGAGACCAGAATTGCACACAATACTCCAGGTATGGCCTCACCAATGTACTCTCCTGACATGTACGGGAGTTCTGTTATGAAGCACATTTCGTTAACACGAATTCGCTATAATGTGATTGATGAATTGGGGGCATTGTTTCTAAAGCGTTCACTTTTAAAATGTGTATTGGCTGTAATGCAATTACATCGCCAATACTTTAAGTGCTGTTTCTAAAGCGTGATTTTTCTATAATGCAGGGTTGTGCAAGAACACAACCATCACGTTATCGAAGAACTATCTGTATCTCAAAGACGGTGGGCAGGCATTGGAAAAACATGGAATAATCCATAGGGCACAGAATTCCCAATTGCTAACCTACTACCTCACAGTTCCAGGGACTCGGGTTCAGTTCCATCCTCAGCCAACTGTCTGTGTGGAGTTTGCACATCTTCCCTGTGTCTGCGTGGGTTTCCTCTGGGTGATCTGGTTTCCTTCCAGAGTCCAAAGGTGTGTAGGTTAGGTGGATTGGCCACACTGTCAAGATTGGGTGTGTAGATTGGGTGGGTTACCCAAATTTCTCTATTTAGAAATGCAGAGGAACAGGGATTGGACAGGATGCTCTTTGGAAGGGTGGTGTGAGATCGATGGGTCAAATGTCCTGCTTCCACACTGTAGGGCTTCTATTCTATGAGCTACTGAGGTAGCCTAATAGCATGCTGGCAAGAAGGCTAATAGCATGCTGGCCTTCATAACAAGAGAAATTGAGTATAGAAGCAAAGAGGTGTTTCTGCAGCTGTACAGGGCCCTGGTGAGACTACACCTGGAGTACTGTGTGCAGTTCTGGTCTCCAAATTTGAGAAAAGACATTCTGGCTATTGAGGGAGTGCAGCGTAGGTTCACGAGGTCAATTCCTGGAATGGCAGGATTACCTTACACTGAAAGACTGAAGCGACTGGGCTTGTATACCCTTGAGTTTCGAAGATTGAGAGGGGATCTGATTGAGACGTATAAGATTATGAAAGGATTGGACACTCTGGCAGTAGGAAACATATTTCCACTGATGGGTGAGTGCCGAACCAGAGGACACAGCTTAAAAATACGGGGTAGACCATTTAGGACAGAGCTCAGGAGAAACTTCTTCACCCAGAGAGTGGTGGCTGTGTGGAATGCTCTGCCCCAGAGGGCAGTGGAGGCCCACTCTCTGGATTCATTTAAGAAAGAGTTGGATAGAGCTCTCAAAGATAGTGGAATCAAGGGTTATGGAGATAAGGCAGGAACAGGATACTGATTAGGAATGATCAGCCATGATCATATTGAATGGCGGTGCAGGCTCGAAGGGCTGAATGGCCTACTCCTGCACCTATTGTCTATTGTCTATTGTCTAGCCGCGGAGTTATTGTGGCCAATCCAGCTGATTTTCTGCTCATTGACCACCATACCCAGGGTGTTAATATAAATCAGAGACAAAAATAGGAATTGCTGGAAATGCTCAGCAGATCTGGCAGCGTCTATGGAGAGAAATCAGAGTTAACATTTCGTGGTTGAGGGACCCTTCCTCAGAACTGGGTGTTCCCAGTTACTACCACATGGGAAGGATGCGCTTTGAGCAGAGTCCTTCGAATAAAGCATGGGATATTTCCTTGGACACTTTTAGATGGAGTTTGGTCCATGGAAACAAAGCCAGCTATTGATGTGGCCACAGGCTTAAGAAAGAATGCTGGCAAATGGATATTTTTTCCCTATCTCATTGTGTAGCAGGTGAGAGGACGAGTTCAGCTCAACACCTCGGGCAGAAAAATATTTTCAAACAATTGGTGTACTCATTTCCCTTCGAAAGAAATCCAATTAAGCCTGCCTTTGTGTCCCACTTCCCCAGACAGAAGCCGAGTAAATAATCAAAGGGGAGGCTGTGGGGGAGGAGGTCAATTAAAGTGTAAAACATTTTTTTTAACAGATTCTTCTGCTTAGAAAATAAGAACCATTTAGAGCAAAAATAATGTGATGGAAACATCTTGGGACTTTAGATTCTTGCTTCCTTCTCACAGCTGTCAATTGTCTCAGAAACAAAGCTCCATGGAAATAATTTACATCTAATCTGAGAGACCCATTAAAAGCAGAATATAATGTTAAGTTTGATTTAAGTTTGACTGTCATACATTGCTTGGAAGCTGGAACAGGCACTATATGCCCAAATATGGAATCTCAGAGATTCAAGGCAAAGGAAGCCATTTGACCCATAGAGTCTGTCCTAGCCTCGAACTCACCATTTCACCTCACTCCCTGCCCTTTCCTCACAGGCCTGTAAAATTTGCTTCTTTTCCATCATTTAATCATTCACGTTTGAAAATCTCCACATGGCTAAAGGCCCCCTCCCCACCCCATCAGCATTAGCAAGAGGCGATGGCCTCGTGGGATTACAGCTAGAGTGCAAATCCGGGGATCAAGATAATTTTCTGGGGATTCAGGTTCAAATCCTGCCATGCCAGATGGTGAAATTTAAATTCAATAAAGAAAAAGTCTGGAATTAAGAATCTAATAGAGAGTCTGTTGTCAATTGTTGGGAAAAAAAACCATCAGGTTCATTGATATCCTTTGTGGAATGAAGCTGCCATCTTTAACTGGTTTGGCCTACATGTGACTCCAGACCTGCAGCAATGTGGTTGACTTTTAATTGCCCTCTGGACAATTAGGGATGAGTAATAAATGCTAGCTTAGCTAGCGACACCCTCATCCCGTGAATGTATAAAGAAAAATCCTAGCAAAAGCGGAAGAACAATGCTGCAGAGGCTAGAGGTCTGGAACAAAGTCATCAACCTGAAATGTAAATTCAGTTTCTCTCTCCACAAGTATGACATGACTGCTGTGCATTCCTTGTATATTTTTTGTTTCATTTCTCAATATGGTATTGAGAACTCATCACAATACTCCTGCTGAGTCTTAATCAGTTGTTTCAATAATTAGATTGTTTTTGCACAAAGTTAGATTGTTTTTGCTGAGACATAAATGAAGCAAAAGGGTTTTTATGTCAATGGTGACATAGTCATCTTTAGGGCTAGCTTTCAAGTCACAGTAAACTTTCTAATCAATAGGGAATTAAGGATTATCGGAAATTAAGGACTATCAAGAAAGGGGAGTTGAGTTTTGTTGGATCAGCCATGATCTCACGGAATGGTGGAGCAGACTTCTGCTCCTAGACTTATGGTCTAAATTCAGAGTTTATCAAATTTCACATTTCACCAGCTACCACAGTGACATTTGAACCTATGCTCCCAGAGCATTTGCCTGTACTGGATTAATAAACCGTGAAATCACTCCGACATCATTCAGACCAACAGGGCCTGGGATATTTTGCTGCAATCAGGAAACCAAAACAAATTACTGCAGATTAGGAATTATTGAAACAACTGATTAAGACTCAGCAGGAGTATTGTGATGAGTTCTCAATACCATATTTTAGGAAAGATACCAAGACCGTGGAGAGATTTATACCGAAAAATGAAACAAAAAGTATACAAGATATGCACAGCAGGTCATGTCGCGCCTGTGGAGAGAGAAACTGAGTTAATGTTCCTGACTTCCAGCATCAGCAGCATTTTTCTTTATACAAGAAACTACTGCTTCAAGCTAAAGACATTTGGAGTGGGGAAGAGACGTAGTATTAAAGACTTATACATTCATGGTTAAATATGAACCGTTAAAGGGCATAAAGGGAGTGGACAGAAATGTAGAGTAACTTACGGGCAGTGAGTTCGATTCCCACCACCATCTAGATGATCCTTTTTCCCTCAAATCCCTTTTCCTGCCCCTTATTTTGAATACATTCCCCTGGGTCGTTGAAACTTTTAGCAAGAGGAAATTTACTTTTTGTCTACTGTATCTATTCTCTTCATAACTTCATGTATCTCAATCATGTCCCATCTCAATCTTATGAAATCAACCCTGTCTGTCCAATCTTTCTTCAGAACTAAAACTCTCCAGCCCAGACAACGTTGTGGTAAATTTCCTCTGTACCCCCTCCAGTGCCAGAGGTCACTCAACACGAGATTATAATTCAACATGTTTATTTGAAATCACAAGCTTTCATAGCGCTGCCCCTTCGTCAGGTGAAGTCTTAATGAAGGAGCAGTGCTCCAAAAGCTTGTGATTTCAAATAAACCTGTTGGACTATAAGCTGGTGTCGTGTGACCTCTGACTTTGTCCACCCCAGTCCAATACCGGCACCTCCATGTCATGACCACACTCTTCAGTGTACTCGCATCCCTCCTATAATATGGATATCAGAATTGCAAATACAACAATGATGTTTAATAAAACGTACTATCAAGTGGGTAACTCACATTATGACAGGGTTCTCAGTTTGTACCTATTCTTATGCCCTGGAAGGATTGTGAAATGATTGCATCATTGATTCCAAGAGAGTATCCCATTAGTGTTATTATAATACTCTCCTATACATCTTCAAAGTAGGGTGTGTATTCATACATAAATCTTTGGTCATCTTCCAGACTTGTTTTTGATTGTTTCTCCCCTTGTGATTTCCTCCAGGCACTGGGCCCCACAGAAAATGACTGACAGCTTTCAGAAGAGAGCCAGACAGCCCTCTGTTAAGTAAGGGGCACATGCTTGTTAAGATAGATGTGAGGAGTTGAACTGAAGAGGTTTATTTTCAGTGGATCCCCCATCAACCCACTTTGGAAGCTTGGAAACAAATTTCCTGTTAGAATTTAGAGTCTCATCAAGCCATTCATTTCAGGGAGGGGTTTATGTAGAAGTTCTGCTTAATTGACATTCTGCTCCTTCCTGCTTACTCCGCCCTTGTGCTGGAAATTGAGGAATAGGAGGTAAGTGAGAATCATAAGAACCACAGAATATAGGAGCAGAATTAGGCCATTCAGCCCACTGAGTCTGCCCTGCATTCAATCATGGCTGATATATTTCTCAAACTCGTTCTCCCTCCTTCTCCCTGTAACCCTTGGCGATCGCTGAATGGGATTACGACTCGACTGTGAATCTAGAGATCCAGCTAATGTTCTGGGGATCCATGCTCCAAATCCTGCCAGGGTAGATGGTGGAATTTAAATTTCATCTTTAAAAACTCTGGAATTAAGAGTCTGATGGAGAGTCCATCTTGTTCACTAATGTCCTTTAGGGAAGGAAACTGCCATCCTTATCCAGTCTGGCCTATATGTGACTTCAGACCCACTATAATGTGATTGACTCTTAATTGCCCTCTGGGCAATTAGGGATGGGTAATGAATGCTAGCTTAGCTAATGGCGCCCTCATCCCCTGAATGCATTAAAACAAAGTGAAAGAAAAATGCTGCAGATGCTGACAGTCTGGAACAAAGTCATCGACCTGAAAAGCTAACTCCACAGATACAACATGACCTGCTGTGCATTTCCTGTTTTTGTTTTTTAGCTGTAAATCTCTCGACAGTCTTGACATCTTTTCTAAAACATGGTACTGAGAATTCATCACAATACTCCTGCTGAGTCCTAATCAGTTGTTTCAATTATTTTTAATTTTGTAGTTAATTCCTTACAAATCAAGAGGCTACCTATCTCTATCTGACTGAAGAGATTCCTCCTCACCTCAGTTCTAAAGGGTCATCTCTTCACTCTGGTCAGTCTTCCGAGTGGAAACATCTTCACCTCGTTCACTCCATCCATGCCTTCTCAAATTCTGTAAATTTCAAGAAGGAAGGGTCACTGGGCTTGAAGCGTTAACTCTGCTTTCTCTCTCCACAAATGCTGCCAGACCTGCTGGGTTTCTCCAGCTTCTTGCTTCTGTGTTCCTATGTATTGTTCCTTTTACTCACAGCCTCTTAGTGCCAGGCCTTGTGGCATTGTCAAGAATGAAGCCTAGACACAAGAGAAACTCTTTACTTGGTGTAGCAACTTTAAGCAACAAAAACATTTTAGTTTCTTCCGAGTTGAATGCAGCTGATTCCTTCACACCCCATATGGACCATTGATGCAATGTAAGCTGTTAAAATGTTATTTACCAGATGTTTCACACTACTTAGATTAAGGATGCAAATGCAGTTCATATGGCGTCACTCTGCAGTTGATGGACAGGGTTGTAATGCCTACTATCGGGAGAGTTGGAGGAGGGAAAATGAGAAGGACTGGTAGAGAAAAGGGAATGCTGGCTGTCAGCTTAATGGTGATTCACTGATGATTGATCCAGGAATGGGAAAACGTGAGACAGAAAGAAAGGACACTATACGAGGGAGAGAAAGAGGGAAAGACAAAAGAAGAAGAAAGGAACAAAATTAAGGAGAAAGAAAGAAGCATATTAGATTGTAGTGCTGTAGGAGATGGCTCAGTGACAATGTGCATAGTACGTTCCAAAAAGATGGAGTGATAATAGCCAGGTACAGGTCGTTCGGCTATAACACGATAATTGTGTTCCTCTGCATCCTAGCGCTGTAGAAAATCACTCTGTAAAAGATGGCTAATAGAAAATGACCATACCTCTTCAGTAGAAAGTTTGCGTTATTCAGTGTCCACAATTCATCAATTGCATTATAGCCAATAGCTGATGAAATGCGCATTAAAGCAGAAAGACCTGTAACCTGTTTTACTGAGTTATAAATATTGGCCAGGATACCAGGACAGATTGCTTATCTTCAAACTAGTACCATCAGATTAATGAAGTCCATCTAAGTGGACAGACAGGGCTTCATTTTAATATGACACCCAGATAAATCTGGGTCCAACAGTGCAGCATTCCGTCACCATTAGGAGGACCCTGGAATGCATGAGACTCTGAAAGGTTGTTCTTGGGGTTGGAAGGTCTGGTCAATAGTCTTTGACCTCTTGAAGTTGAGGGTGGAGCTCAGTCAGGATTATCCTCTTCTCTCTCCACTAAGGGTGAAATAGGATTAGTCATAATCCAGTTTTGTGCAGCTATCCCTTATTGAGGCACTAACTGAGAACAATCCCATGTATAGCCCAGATCATTATCCTGACTCATATGTGCCCTTCATCCAAAAGCACTGAAACACTAAGGTCCCACAGTTAGGGGCAATTAGGGATGGGCAATAAATGTGGCCCTACCAGTGATGCCCTTGTTCTGTGAATACATAAAGAAAGAAATATTACTTGGTTTAATCACTTTGAGGGTTTGCTGTCCATAAATTTGGCTATATTTTTGTATTTCCTACATTACAACAATGACTAAACTTCAAGAGTGGTGTGGAGAATTTTGAAGTTTCCGGTGGATGCAAAAGGCAAGACATCAAGGCCCATTTGTTCTTGTTATTGTAAGGTAAATGTGTGGCAGAGGTACAGAAATTAGACCTGCAGCAGGTAGAGACACAGCAGGAATTGTAATCTACACATGAGTTAGCAGACAGATAGACTCAGCAGATACATGGGAATGCTCCCCTCCTAGCCACATACCATCCTGGCTTGGAAATATATGGTGTCGTGGGTCAAAATCCTGGAGCAGCAGCGGTTCAAGAAGGCAGCTCACCACCACCTTCTCAAGGGTAACTAGTGATGGGCAATAAACGGTGACCTAGCCAGCGATGCCCACATCCCATGAGTGAATTTTTAAAAATCAAGAGAAAGCCACGTTTAACCTCATCACTTAGAGCTCTGAAACAGGAAGAGGTTTTGTTCTCTAATATCCTTCTATTTGGCTCAAAACGATAAAAAATTACCTCTCACAAAGCTTCGAGCAATGAAGCTGCCTCTTTATATGATACATAATTTACAATGGCAGAATATAAGACGGTGCAATCTGACAAGCATGTTTCCCATTAGTATCAGACTGATAGACTTTTATAATGGCATTTCCTTGTCAGAATGAATAAAGAACACTTTGAAACACTCAAACAGTGCCCTCTCAGATTAAGCTAAAAGTGTTTAACACTTTCATGACTGACATAAGAGATCAGTAGAAAGAAAAGGTCCCTCAGACAACGGAATACTAATCTATTCACACTTTATGTGGCATTTAACCCCCACCCCCACCCCCCGATCCCCACATTCATTTGTTTGACAGACAATCATTAACCCCCCTGAGCTCACTTTACACCTAAACTAAAAATAATCAGTGCTGATCAGAAACTTAGAACCCAAAATCTCATTCTGGCTGATTTCTTACATTGTTTCTGTAGTCAGAGGATTGGCGGTTCCCATCCTAAGGATTAGATCAGAGTGGTGCTGGAAAAGCACAGCAGGTCAAGCAGCATCCGAGGAGCAGGAAAATCGACGTTTTAGGCAAAAGCTCTTCATCAGGTTCCCATCCTACCCCTGAGACGTTTGAACATAAAGCCTGCACTAATACTCTCAGTGCGGTATTGAGAGAGCACTATCCTGAAGGCAGTACAGCCTTTCAGGTAAACTGGATCCAAACTCCATTCTCAGACAGATGTATGTTATTACTAAGCACATTTTTAAATAAAAAATGTTTATTTATCCCTCAGCCAACATCACTTAGTGACAACAAAATAAAACAAAGAGCTGTGATGCTGGAGATTTGAAATAAAACCAGAAATTGCTGGCGGGACTCATTGGGTCTGGCAGCAACTATGGAAAGAAAGCAGAGGTAATGTTTTGAGTCCAATGACCCTTCCTCAGAACAGTTCTGCAGAAGGGTTGTTGAACTTAAAACGTTAACTGGGCTTTCTCATCACAGATGCCTCCAGACCTGTCAAGTTTCTCCAGCAATTTCTGACTTTGTTTCATCACTTCAAGACAGATTATGTGCCATTATTAAATTGCTGCTCGGAGGAACCTATTGTGAACTGCATTTCTTAGAGCCATAGTGTCATGCAGCACGGACACAGACCCTTTGACCCAATGGGTCCACTCCGACCATGTTCCCAAAGTAAACTAGTCCCGCCTGCCTGCGCCTGACCCATATCCCTCCAAAGTTTTGCTATTTATGTACTTATCCAAATGTCTTTTAAACATTGTAACGGTACCTGCATTCACTTTCTCAGGAAGCTAATTCCACATGTGAAGCTATTACACTCTCTGCCTTTTTTAAATCTTTCCCCTCTCACCTTAAAAGTAAGCCCCCTTGATTAGATTCCCTACAGTATGGAAGCAGGCTATTTGGTCCAACAAGTCCACACCAACCCTCCAAAGAGTAACCCACCCAGACCTATCCCCTACCCTGTGCACAATTTAGATTAGATTACTTACAGTGTGGAAGCAGGCCCTTCGGCCTAACAAGTCCACATCGACCCTCCAAAGAGCAATGCACCCAGACCCATTCCCCTACATTTACCCCTTCACCTAATACTATGGGCAATTTAGCATGGCCAATTCACCTAGCCTGCACATCTTTGGACTGAGCACCTGGAGGAAACCCACGCAGACACGGGGAGAATGTGCAAACTCCATACCGGCAGTTGCCCGAGGCGGGAATTGAATTTGGGTCTCTGGCACTGTGAGGCAGCAGTGCTAACTGCTGTGCCACTATGCCACCCTTTTAGCATGGCCAATTAACCTAAAATGCATGTCTTTGGATTGTGGGAAGAAACCAGAGCACCCGGAGGAAACCCACGCAGACACGGGGAGATTGTGCAAACTCCAGAGAGCTGCCTGAGGCTGGTATCAAACCCATGCCCCTGTGAGGCAGCAGTGCTAACCACTGAGCCACCGTGACATCTCTTATTTTGAGCTCACCCACTGTAGAGAAAAGACCTTTGGCATTCACCTTATCTATCGCTCTCATGAGTTAACTAAAGTCTATAAGGTCACCAATCAACATCTTTTTCCAATGAGAAAACTCCCAGCCTTTTCAGCTGCTCTTTATATCTCAAATGCTCCATTTCTGGCAAAATCTTGGTAAATCTTTTTCTGAATCCTCTCCAGTTTAATAATATCGTTCCGATGTTCCAACATTTCAAAGGATTGAAGAGTAGGGCTTTGGGTTAATCTGAGGCTGGTAGAGAGACTATACAAGTTCAGAACCTTTATTTTACGTCCTGTAATTTGTTCTGGATTGCTACGTAACCTGAAAAAAAATGTTGCTTGATTTGGTATTGAAGTGTGCATTGTAACTACTGTAGCTTAGATTTTGCTTATGTTCAGTCCATTTATCAGAGTTAGGCATGCAGCTATTGGCCTTAAGATACCTGGGTTACAACAAAGAAAGTCACCTGAAGATGTTACAGAGGAATAATCAAAGAAAATGGACATCAGATCAAAGATAAAAACACTGGAAAGATTAAAAAGATTTTGCTCGCTATCTTTATTCCTTCCTGGGGAATGCTGGTTAACCCAGCATATATTGTCTATCCCGACGTGTCCTTCAAAAGGTTACTTTCTTGATCTACTTCAGTCTTTATGGTATCATTACAGCCATAGTACTGTCAGGGAGGGAATCCCAGGATTTTGATGCAGTAACAGTGAAGGGTGAATGATATATTTCCAGGTCAGTGTTTACAGGGGTTGGTGTTCCTGGCATCTGCTGCCTTTTTACTTTGAGGAAATAGACGTCATGGACTTGGAAGGTTCTGCTGAAGGAGTTTTGGTGAGTTCACTCACTTTTGCCATTGAGTAGGCAATGGAGGGAGTGAATAGAATCTCTACAGTGCAGAAAGAGGCCATTCAGCTCGTCAGGTCTGCACCAACCCTCCAGAGAGCTTTCCACCCAAACCCATTCCCTCACCTATCCCAGCAACCCTGCAAATGCCATGGTCAATCCACTTAGCTTACACATCCCTGGACACTCTAGGCAATTTAGCCATGGCAATCCACCTGACCTGCATGTCTTTGCAGTGTGGGAGGAAACCCATGCAGACATGGGGAGAATGTACAAACTCCACACAGACAATCACCTGAGACTGGAATTGAACCAAAGTTCCTGTTACTTTGAGGCAGCAGTGCTAACTATTGAACCACCATGTCACCCTTAAGAACATTAAGTGATGGACGGTGTGCCAATTAAGTGGCTACTTGAGTGTCATTGTAGGTGCACCTATCCAGGCAAGTGGATAAATGCGTCACATTCCTGACTTGTGCCTTGTAGATAGTGAACACACACTGGGGAGTCAGAAATCAGAACACTTTGCGTCTGATCGGATGTAGCACCTTTTAAATGTCATAAAACATTTTAACATTGTGCTTTCAAACTGTAGTCACTGTTGTAACTGTAACAAACATGGCAGCCAATTTGGACTCCCCAAAGAACAACCTGACAATGGCCAGATAATCCATTTTAGCGGTGTTGATTGAGGCAAAAGTATGATCCAGAACATGATGGATAATTCAACTGCACCTCAAAATGGTCATTGAGATCATGTACTGTCAACTTGAGAGAGTGGATGGAACCTTAGTATAAAAACTTGGCATGACAGTGAATACCTTTGCCTATTTTCATAGGTGTGCCATTGAGAGCCTGTCTGGATGTATCACTACCTGGTACCATTCAAGATCAGAGATGGTTACAGAGAGTGGTGAACTCGGCCCGGACAGTCACAAAGGCCAACCTCCCATCTGTAGAATCCATCTACCAGACCCGCTGTCAAGGAAAGGCCGTCAGTGTTCGCTAAGATCCATCCCATCCTGGCAATGTTTTTCTACAGAAGCCTGAACACATGAACCAACCGGTTTTGTAACATTTTCTACCCTACTGTTGTTAGAATACTGAATGGACTCACAAACCCTTACCATTTGCAGGTACCTGTGTTTTAGTTTTTGCCGCTGTTTACCTATTACTTACTATCTATGCAACTTAACTCTGTGATCTGCCTGTATTGGGGGAGATCTACCATTAGAGAGATTTAAGCAACCTGGATGATTTTGGGATAGTGTAGGGGGATGAGCTGAGAATAGTTCACAGGTCGGCGCAACATCGAGGGCTGAAGGGGGCCCGTTCTGTGCTGCATTGTTCTATGTTTTATGTTCTATTGCTCGCAAGACTAAGCTTTTCACTGTGCCTTGGTACATGTGACAATAAATTTAATTCAAAACTCATCCAAAAGTCAGCACCTGCGGCAGGGTAGCTTTGTGTCATGGTGTATGAGGGAGTCAGCTTGGATTTGACCTTGGTTTGGAAGGAAACTTGAACCTATGAACCAAAAGGCAAATACGCTACTAACAGAAACATAACTGACTATTGTATGCCACACAGGCTGGAACCTATTCAACAAATGAGCATTAACAGGTCACAGTAGAGCCTGAGTTATAGTTGCCAATTGTCTGGCCTTTTTCTGTGGCTATGTTTGTGAGAGGAAGCGTGCAGTGTCCACCAACATCCTTGATGCTTTTAAAAGAAAAGTGAGCATCACAGGGGCTGGAGTGCCTTATCTCCCTTTTCGGCTCAAAACTAGAGAGCATGGGTTTAAGGTGAGAGCGGAAAGATTTAAAAGAGACCTGGGAGGCAACCTTTTCACACAGAGGGTGGTGCATGTATGGAACGAGCTGCCAGAGGAAGTGGTGGAAGCAAGTACAATGACAGCATCTAAAAGAGAGGTAGGATAGGGGAGATTTAGAGGGATATGAACTGTGGGAAGCTAGGGAAGTGATTGCTGGGCCACTTGCTGAGATATTTGTATCATTGATAGTCACAGGTGAGGTGCCGAAGGACTGGAGGTTGGCTAATGTGGTGCCACACTTTAAGAAGGGTAGTAAGGACAAGCCAGGGAACTATAGACCAGTGAGCCTGACGTCGGTGGTGGGCAAGTTGTTGGAAGGAATCATGAGGGACAGGATGTATATGTATTTGGAAAGGCAAGGACTGATTAGGGATAGTCAACATGGCTTTGTGCATGGGAAATCATGTCTCACAAACTTGATTGAGTTGTTGAAGAAGTAACGAAGAGGATTGATGAGGGCAAAGCGGTAGATGTGATCTATATGGACTTCAATAAGGCGTTCGACAAGGTTCCCCATCGGAGACTGGTTAGCAAGGTTATATCTCACGGAATACAGGGAGAACTAGCCACTTGGATACAGAACTGGCTCAAAGGTAGAAGACAGAGGGTGGTGGTGGAGGGTAGTTTTTCAGACTGGAGGCCTGTGACCAGTGAAGTGCCACAAGGATCGGTGTTGGGTCCTCTACTTTTTGTCATTTACATAAACGATTTGGATGCGAGCATAAGAGGTACAGTTAATAAGTTTGCAGATGACACCAAAATTGGAGGCATAGTGGACAGTGAAGAAGGTTACCTCAGATTACAACAGGATCTGGACCAGATGATAAAAACAATGACTGCAAATGCTGGAAACCAGATTCTGGATTAGTGGTGCTGGAAGAGCACAGCAATTCAGGCAGCATCCGAGGACAGGCAAAATCGACGTTTCGGGCAAAAGCCCTTCATCAGGAATAAAAAGAAGGGCTTTTGCCCGAAACGTCGATTTTGCCTGTCCTCGGATGCTGCCTGAATTGCTGTGCTCTTCCAGCACCACTAATCCAGAATCTGGACCAGATGGGCCAATGGGCTGAGAAGTGGCAGATGGAGTTTATTTCAGATAAATGCAAGGTGCTGCATTTTGGGAAAGCAAATCTTAGCAGGACTTATACATTTAATGGTAAGGTCCTAGAGAGTGTTGCTGAACAAAGAGACCTTGGAGTGCAGGTTCATAACTCCTTGAAAGTGGAGTCGCAGGTCGATAGGATAGTGAAGAAGGCATTTAATATGCTTTCTTTTATTGGTCAGAGCATTGAGTACAGGAATTGGGAGGTCATGTTGCGGATGTACAGGATGTTGGTTAGGCCACTGTTGGAATATTGTGTGCAATTCTGGTCTCCTTCCTATCGGAAAGATGTTGTGAAACTTGAAAGGGTTCAGAAAAGATTTACAGGGATGTTGCCAGGGTTGGAGGACTTGTGCTACAGGGAGAGGCTGAACAGGCTGGGGCTGTTTTCCCTGGAGCGTCGGAGGCTGAGGTCTGACCTTACAGAGGTTTACAAAATTATGAGGGGTATGGATAGGGTAAATATACAAAGTCTTTTCCCTGGGGTGGGGGAATCCAGAACTAGAGGGCATAGGTTTCGGGTGAGAGGGGAAAGAAATAAAAGAGACTAAGGGGCAACGTTTTCACACAGAGGGTGGTACGTGTATGGAATGAGCTGCCAGAGGAAGTGGTGGAGGCTGGTACAATTGCAACATTTAAAAGGCAATTGGATGGGTATATGAATAGGAAGGGTTTGGAGGGATATGGGACGGGTGCTGGCAGGTGGGGACTAGATTGGGTTGGGATATCTGGTCAGCATGGACGGGTTGGACCGAAGGGTCTGTTTCCATGCTGTACATTTCTATGACTCTAAATACAGTTTAGTTTAGGAAACCTTGTCGGCATGGCTGAGTTGGGCCGAAGGGCCAGGTTCCATGCTTTGTGACTCTATAGTGCTGATGGGATCTGCTTTGATTAGATTCCCTACAGTGTGGAAGCAGGCCCTTCGGCCCAACAAGTCCACACTGACCCTCCAAAGAACAACCCACCCAGACCCATTTCCCTCTGACTAATGCACCTAACACTATGGGCAATTTAGCATGGCCAATTCACCTGACCTGTACAGCTTTGGACTGTGGGAGGAAACCAGAGCACCCAGACACAGGAAGAATGTGCAAACTCCACACAGACTGTTGCCAAAGGCTGGAATTGAACCTTGGACCCTGGTGCTGTGAGGCAGCAGTGCTAACCACTGAATCCCCGTGCCACCCCTTCCCTCATTCTTCAAAACATCAGCAAATAAGGGCACATTCTGCTCACTGCTATATGTCTTTTCCTACTTTGGAAATAGAACCAGCTTGGATACAAACTCTAACCTCACATCTTTAATGCATTGTCTGAATTGAGATGTCACTTTTTTTATATATAAAACCTTAAGTTATCTTGAGAATGTAACTTAGGAGAAGTTCTGGGATTTACGTAATAATGTACCGAAACCTGCAACTCATTCTAAAAGATGAAAGAAGTAACAGCAATCTAGGTTTGTTCAATATATGATTTCAGTTGCATGTCACTGTGATCTTTTGCTATAAATTCTGTGTCTTATGTTCCTGCTACCTGATGAAGAAGTAGTGCTCCAAAAGCTAGTACTTTCAAATAAACCTGTTGACTATAACCTGGTGTTGTGTGATTTTTAACTTTGTCTACCTGAGTCCAACACTGGCATCTCCTCATCATATTTTTGGGGGAAGCACTCAATAGATATATCAGTAAAGTGAATATCTGTCTGATTAAAGGAATAGAATCATTTTGAGCACAGAGAGGCTAAGGGACAAAAAGCAGAGAGCGGTGGCAAGTGATTTTCAGACTAGTTGGAAGTTTACAATAGTCTCACTGAAGATCAGTAACAAGTCCACTTCTCTTTTGCTTGGACACATAGGCAGCGGTTACAAAATTTGCAGATGATGTGGCACTCAACAACAGATTAAATAATGTGGAAGGTCAGGCAGCATACGAGGAGCAGGAAAATCAACGTTTCAGGCAAAAGTCCTTCATCAGGAGGGATTCCTGATGAAGGGCTTTTGCCCGAAACGGTTTTTCCTGCGCCTCGGATGCTGCCTGACCTGCTGTGCTTTTCCAGCACCACTCTAATCTAGACTCTTGTTTCCAGCATCTGCAGTCCTCGTTTTTACCTAAATAATGTGGAAGGTAAGCGACAGGCTTGAAGAGGTTACAATTGGGAAAGCTGACAGGAAAAGTTAATGAAGAGAAATGAAATGAGGTTCATTTTAGTAGGAAGAATGAGGAAAGGTAACATGAACTGAACGGTACAATTTCAAAGGGTATGGAGGAATGGAGAGATCTGGAAGTACATGCACACAAATCATTGAAGACAGTAGGACAAACTGAGCGGGCTGTTAAAAAGCATATGAATGGGTTTATAAATAACGATGCAGAGTACAGAAGTGAGGACATAAGGTTAACCTTTATAAAACACGATAACAATCTCAGCTGGAGTGTTTTGCAAAATTCTGAGGGCACCATGCTTTGGAAGTGATGTCAAGGGCTTGCAAAGAGGTCAGGGCAAACTTGCTGGAATAGTAGCAGTGACGATGGACCTCAGCTATTTCGAGAAACTGGGAAAACAAAACTGGTGGTGTAAAAGTCAGAGAGGTTTGAGAGACAATTTCACAGAATTGTTCAAATTTATAAAGGATTTTAACACTGTCAGTGTTTACTATTTAGACCGACAGAGAACCAGAGGGTGCAAATTTAAGATGAGATAAACGTGTTTTTTTTCTATGGAATAAGCCCAACTAATCCAAGTTTGCAAAATGTATTCAAAATCGCAATGGATCCAAACAGAGGGAAAATTATGATCCCATTTTTGCGAAGACTCAGATTTAAAATTACTAGCAAAAGAAGTATTGATGAAGTGAAGAGAAAGTTTTATTTACAATGAGTAGTTGGGAGGTGACATGTACTGCCTAGGAGTGTGAAGGAGGCAGGTTCAATCAAGTTATTCAAGAGGGAATTGGATTATTATCCAAAGGAAGTGTGGAGTTTAGGGAGAAAAGGCTGAGGAATAGCAGTAAGTTATTTCTTTGGAGAGTCAGTGCATACGCAACAAGCCAAGTGGCTGCCTTCTGTGATGTGAAATGTTTAAAATTCTATAAGTAATTCAAAGGAGGTTAAATCCCCGAAGCCTCCTGCTTCATTAGAAGGAGGAGGAAAGGAAGGGGTTAATTCGCTCCTTAGACTGTTGCGTGGGTCAGGCTACCCACTGAACAATGACTGCCAGGTCACACATATGCAAGAAGACTAAGCCCCTAAGGAGAAGCCATTAGGCTTGAGATTTGGGTAGTCTCTCAAGAATAATTTGTCAATCATTGGCAGAGGGAAACTGCAGAGAAAAACAATACCATATGTTGGTGATTAGCTGAAGAAGGACTAGTGAGTGGGCTTTTATTACAGCAAAATATTTAAAATGTTAGCCATAACCCTCAAATAAATGCCTACAAGTCAACTGTTATGGCCTTGTTTGCCCTCCTTCAAATTCCCATGTACTTCAGTCCATCTGGCAGACTGAGGGAGATGGAACTTCAAGTGGTTATGAGGGGAGGTGTGTGATGGAAGGGGAGGGGAGGGGCCCCACGTTGGAAATCTGGACTGAATTTTGACTTTTTTTCCCTATTAAACGAAAAGTATTGCAAATATGATAAAAACCGGGAAAAGAAAACCTACAGAAAGAAATTCAAAATTATGACACTTATGAGAAAAAAAAAGCAAAATGGTCATCAAGAAATGTTTCACCAGCGCTGATGACGCTAGTCTCACCACTTTAAGGCCAGATCTCTCTAAGTTCTTAACTACCAAGTGACAGGTTGAATAAGGCAGGAGACATGCAGAACTTTACATATGATGCTGAACACAATTTTAAGTCAAGTTATTTCGCAGGACTGGACCCTCGTGCGCTACTTAAATATGATTTAATCAAAATACAGCAAATTCTGCTTTAACCTTATGAAGCTGTACTCTCAATAAACCACCAAAATTATATACCTCAAATACTGTGAAGTTTACTGTATTACTCTGTCCAATTATTATAACTTTTAAATTTATATACCTCCATGTAACTACACTTGTTTTTCAATCAATGAAAGTAGATTCAATTTCAAGTCAATTTCTCCTCAAATACTGTGATGTCCGAGTAATCAGCTGAGGGTGCAAGTGGAAGGCTCTCCACCGGTCAGTTTTATCCAAGGCAAAGTTGCATTATTATCTAAGTGATTTATGCAGTAAATAAAGTATAACAGAGATGTGTATAGGATAGAACAGAATATAGAATATTCGTTATTGTCACAGAAGTACAAGAGTACAGTGATGGAAATATGTTGCTGGAAAAGCGCAGCAGGTCAGGCAGCATCTAGGGAACAGGAGAATCGACGTTTCGGGCATTAGCCCTTCTTCAGGAAGGGCTAATGCCCGAAACGTCGATTCTCCTGTTCCCTAGATGCTGCCTGACCTGCTGCGCTTTTCCAGCAACACATTTCCATCTCTGATCTCCAGCATCTGCAGACCTCACTTTCTCCTACAAGAGTACAGTGAAATGCGAACTGACACAGCAGTGAATCTGCACAGTTACTGCCTTTGCTGTTTGAGTTCATGTATCTCTGAACTTCGGAGTGCATCTAGGAAAAATTAACAGTGAAAATCACAGCTGACCTTGGAGGAACCTGTGTAGGAGAGCTCACAGCACAGGAACAGATAAGTACATAGTTTTTATGTGTAAGATTGCTGTAAGTCTGCAGTAGTGAGTAGAGTGGGTGCTTTCTTGATTATATGTTTTATTGAGATCTGAATCTTGGTTAAATTTTAAAAATATAAACCACAAGTGCTAAGTTAGCCTGGAGCACTGTCTTTTTAGAGCAAAAGGATGGTGCTATTATCTGGGTCTGCAGATTGTAAAGGAGCAAAGATGGCCTTTAGTAGAGTGTTATGTTCTTCCTGTCAGATGTGGGAGTTTAGGGAGAGTTTCCATGTTTCTGATTATTATATATACAGAGGTGTCTTTTGGTTGTGAATCCTATCAGATCGTGTGAATCAGTTGGAGAAGCAGTTAGAGGCAATAAAGAATTTACAAGAGCTAGGGGTGTGATGGATGGCAGTTATAGGAAGGGGGAAAAGCCACAGATACAGTCAGGTATATGGGTTAACTCCAGGAAAGGTAAGAGAAGTAGGCAGGTAGTGCAGGAGTTTCCTGTGGCTATCTTCATTTGAAACAAGTATGCTGTTTTGGAAAATGTAGGGGGTGATGGACTCTCAAGGGAATGTAGCACGAACAGCCAAGTTTCTGGTATTGAGACTGGCTCAAATGTAATGAGTAGAACATGGGGTTCCAAGCGATTGACTGTGATAGGGGATTCTCTAGTCAGAGGCACAGACAGCAGCGAAAAATCAGAATGGTGTGTTGCCTCCCTGGTGCCAGGATCAATGGGGTTCAACCCTGTCAAGTGTGAGGTTCTCCATTTTGGAAGGACAAATAAGAATGCAGAATACGGGGTTAACGGTAGGGTTCTTAGTAAGGCGGAGTAGCAGAGGGATCTTGGGGTCTATGTTCATAGATCTTTGAAAGTTGTCACTCAGGTGGATAGAGCTTGTAAGAAGGCCTGTGGTGTATTAGCGTTCATTAGCAGAGGGATTGAATTCAAGAGTCGTGAGGTGATGTTGCAGCTATACAAGACCTTGGTTAGGCCACATTTGGAGTACTGTGTGCAGTTCTGGTCGCCTCACTTTAGGAAAGATGTGGAAGCTTTGGAGAGGGTGCAGAGAAGATTTACCAGGATGTTGCCTGGAATGGAGAATATGGAATGCGCTGCCTGTGGGAGTGGCAGAGTCAGAATCATTGGTGACCTTTAAGCGGCAATTGGATAGATACATGGATGGGTGCTTAAGCTCGGACAAATGTTCGGCACAACATCGTGGGCCGAAGGGCCTGTTCTGTGCTGTATTGTTCTATGTTCTATGTTCTATGATGTCTCAGAGAGGGTGCAGAATGTTCTCAAATGGGAGAGGGACCAGCAGGAGGTCATTGTATACATTGGAACTAACAATATAGGCAGGGAAAAGAATGAGATTCTGAAGGGATATTATAGAAAGTTAGACAGGAATTTAAAAAGGAGGCCCTCGCGGGTAGTAATATCTGGATTACTCCTGGTGCTATGAGCTAGTGAGGGCAGGAATGGGAGGACAGAATGCATGGCTGCGGAACTGGTGTACAGGGGAAGAGTTCGCATTTTTAGATCATTGGAATCTCTTCTGGGGCAGAAGTGACCTGTATAAGAGAAACGAATTGCACCTGAATTGGAAGGAGACTAATATACCGGAAAGAAGATTTGCTAGAGCTGCTCAGGTGGATTAGTAAGGTTGAGGGGTGGGGGAAGGGGTGGTGTGGTGGTGGTGGGACTCAGGGAGATACTGAGGAAAGAGATCAATCTGAGACTAATTTGGAGATGCCGGCGTTGGACTGGGGTGTACAAAGTTAAAAATCACACAACACCAGGTTATAGTCCAACAGGTTTAATTGGAAGCACACTAGCTTTCAGAGCGTCGCTCCATCATCAGGTGGTTGTGGTCCATTTTTAAATCTGAGACTGGTACAGTTGGGAAAAGGAGCGAATAAAACTGTCAGGGCAAGCAGGAACAAAGCAGAGAACAAGGTATGACTGATAAATTAACTTTACTTCAATGCAAGAGGCCTAACAAGGAAGGCAGATGAATTCAGGACATGGTTAGGAACATGGGACTGGGACATCATAAAATTACAGAGACATGACTCAGGTGGGAACAGGACTGTGAGTGTAATGTTCCAGGATACAAATGTTACAGGAAGGTCAGAAAGGGAGGCAAGAGAGAAGGGGTACTGGCATTTTTGATAAGGGAGACCATTACTTCTGTACTTAGAGAGGATATTCCTGGGACTACATCCAGGGAAGTTATTTGGGTGGAACAGAGATACAGGAAAGGGATGATCACCTTATTGGGGTTGTGTTATAGACTCCCCAATAGTCAGCTGGAAACTGAGAAACAAATTTTTAAGGACATTTCAGTTATCCGTAAGAATACTAGGGTGGTTACAGAAGGGGATTTTAACTTTCCAAACATAGACTGGGACTGCCATAGTGTTAAGGGTTTAGATGG
The DNA here is from genome assembly GCF_004010195.1 of Chiloscyllium plagiosum. NCBI lineage: Eukaryota > Metazoa > Chordata > Chondrichthyes > Orectolobiformes > Hemiscylliidae > Chiloscyllium > Chiloscyllium plagiosum. The sequence goes on from NC_057710.1 coordinate 9,495,553, forward strand.
AGAGGAATTTGTTAAGTGTGTACAAGAAAATTTTCTGATTCAGTATGTGGATACACTATGAGAGAAGGTGCAAAACTTGACCTGCCCTTGGGAAATAAGGCAGGGCAGATGACTGAGGTGTTTGTGGGGGAGCACTTTGGGGCCAACTACAATAATTATATTAATTTTAAAGTAGTGATGGAAAAGAATAGATCAGATGTAAAAGTTGAAGTTCAACATTGGAGAAAGGCTAATTTTGACGGTATTAGGCAAGAACTTTCAAAGGTTAACTGGGGGCAAATACTTACAGGCAAAGGGATAGTTGGAAAGTGGGAAGCTTTCAAAAATGAGAAAACGAGAATCCAGAGACAGTATGTTCCTGTTAGGATGAAAGGGAAGGCTATTAGATGTAGGGAAAGCTGGAAGACTAGATAAAATGAGGTTTTGGTTAAGAAAAAGGAAGTGTGTGTCAGGTATAGACAGGAGAGATCGAATGAATCCTTAGAGTATAAAGGCAGTAGCAGTATACTTAAGAGGGAAATGAGGAGGGCAAAAAGGGGACATGCAAAATCTTTCGGAAATAGGGTTAAGAGAATCCAAAGGGTTTTTACAAATACATTAAAGACAAAAGGGTAACTAGAGAGAGAATAGAGACCCTCAAAGATCAGCAAGGCAGCCTTTGTGTGGAGTCGCAGGAGAAGGGGGTGATACTAAATGAGTATTTTGCATCAGTATTTACTGTGGAAAAGGACATGGAAGATATAGACTGTAGGGAAATAGATGGTGACATCATGAAAAATGTTCATGTTACAGAGAAGGAAGTTCTGGATGTCCTGAAATACATAATGTGGACAAAATCCCCAGGACCTGATCAGGTGTACCCTTGAACTCTGTGGGAAGCTAGGGAAGTGATTGCTTGGCCCCTTGCTGAGATATTTGAATCATCGATAGTCACAGGTGAGGTGCCGGAAGACTGGAGGTTGGCAAACGTGATGCCCCTATTTAAGAAAGGTGGTAAGGAAAAGCCAGGGAATGACAGAAAGGTGAGCCTGACAATGGTGGTGGGCAAGTTGCTGGAGGGAATCCTGAGAGACAGGATTTACATGTGTTTGAAAAGGCAAGGACTGATTAGAGATAGTCAACATGGCTTTATGTGTGGGAAATCATGTCTCATGAACTTGATTGAGTTTTTTGAAGAAGTAACAAAGAGGATTGATGAGGGCAGAGTGGTAGACGTAATCTATATGGACTTCAGTAAGGTGTTTGACAAGGTTCCTTATGGAAGACTGGTTAGCAAGGTTTAATCTCATGGAATACAGGGAAAATTAGCCATTTGGATACAGAATTGACCTAAAGACAGAGAGTGGTGGTGGAGTGTTGTTTTTCAGAATGGACGCCTGTGACCAATAGTATGCCACAAGGATTGGTGCTGGATCCACTGCTTTTCATCATTTATATAAATGATTTGGATGTGAACATAGAAGATATAGTTAGTAAGTTTGGAAATGACTCCAAAATTGGAGGTGTAGTGGATGGCGAAGAAGGTTACCTCAGAGTACAACGGGGTCTTGATCAGATGGGCCAATGGGTTGAGAAGTGGCAGATGGAGTTTAATTTCGATAAATGTGAGGTGCTGCAGTTTGGAAAAGCAAATCTTTATAGGACTTATACACTTAATGATAAGGTCCTAGGGAGTGTTGCTGAACAAAGAGACCTTGGAGTGCAGGTTCATAGCTCCTTGAAAGTGGAGTCACAGTTAGACAGGATAGAGAAGAAGGCATTTGGTATGCTTCCTTTTATTTGTCAGAGCACTGAGTTTTGGTGTTGGGAGGTCATGTTGAGGCTGTACAGGACAATGGTTAGGCCATTTTCTGAATATTGCGTGCAATTCTGGTCTCCCTCCTATGGGAAGGATGTTGTGAAACTTGAACGGGTTCAGTAACAATTTACAAGGATGTTGCCAGGGTTGAAAGATTTGAGCTACAGAGAGAGGTTGAATTGGCTGGGGCTGTTATCCCTAGAGCATCGGACGTTGAGGGGTGATCTTATATAGGTTTAAGAAATCATTAAGGTCTTGGATAAGATAAATAGACAAGGACTTTTCCCTGGCATGGGGGAGTCCAGAACTAGAGAGTATAGGTTTAAAGTGAGAGGGGAAAGATATAAAGGGGACCTAAGGGGCAACTTTTTCACACATAGGGTGGTACATGTATAGAATGAGCTGCCAGAGGAAGTGGTGGAGGCTGGTACAATTACAGCATTTTAACAGCATCTGGATGGTTATATATGAATAGGAAGTGTTTAGAGGGATATGGGCCAAGTGCTGGCAAATGGGACTAGATTAGGTTAGGATATCTGGTCGGCCTGTTTTCGTTCTGTACATCTCTATAACTCTATGACTATGACTCTTAACTGCCCTCTGAGCAAATTTGGAATGAGTAATAAATGCTGGCCCAGCCAGTAACACCCACACATTGTGAATGAATATAACAACAAATTAGTAGTTATCAGTTTTTCAGAAGCATGTCTTACTTACTGGTACCAACCAAATTTTTGTTGTAATTCATTCCCCGGATGCACTAGCTTCTAGCTATGCTCTCATTTATTGCCCATCCCTAATTGAAAGTGAAGATTCAACCACATCACTGTGGGTCCAGACTATTCCTTCCTTTAGTGGACATTAGAATCAGAGAATGCTTACACTGCAGAAAGAAGCCATTTGGCCCACCATGTCAGTGCTGACCCTCTGAAGGGCATCCCACCCAATGCCCAATTTACCTAACCTGTACACTGTGGGATAAAGCCAGAGCACCTGGAGGAAACCCACACGGACACAGGGAGAATGTGCAAACTCCACAAAGATAGCTGCCTTAGGCTGGAATTGAACCCAGGTCCCTGGGGCTGTGAGGAAGTCATGCTAACCACTGAGCCATCATGAGAGGACCAGTTGGGCTTTTCCCCGACAATTGACAATAGATTTATGTCATCATTTGACTCCAGATTTTTCAATTAAATTCAAATCTCACGTTGGCAGGATTCGAACCCAGGTTCATTGAACATCACCCGGGTCACTGGATGAACAGAATAGCAAAAAACACCACTAGGTCATCACTTCCCATTGAATACAAGGATCGAGGAGGAAAATAAGTTATTGCAAAGGTGAGCAGGAGTTTAAGACAAACCCATGAAAGGCACATCCTGTATAGCAAGCAGCACGCTGGGTGTTCACTTTTATAATTGGTAAAACAACACTTTTCACTATACTTAGGTATATGTGACTACAATACAACAAATCAAATCAAATTGGTCAGCTGAAAAGTTGACTTTGATCTATGCAGGGATTTTCTGGTATTTTAAAGATAGACTTACAGCTAGCATGGAAAGTTTCGCATTGCTATTCTCATGTGAACTTCCTGAGCAGTTTATTATTTATTTAAACTCTTCATTAGTACTTCATTGGCTTGAAGGCACTTTTGGGACATTTTAAGTTTGTGATAGATGACATTATAAATACAAACCTTTCTCCCTTTACTTAAAAGAGATTTAAGTGAAAGAAATTTACTTAAATTTAAAGAAATTAATAATAAAGACTAATAATTGAAATTGCCGGAAATATTCAGCAGATCAGTTAGCAACTGTCGTGAGATTTGACTTTATACAAATTCTGGTAAGAGAGGAAATCTCCGGAATCCTGAAGACTTGGATCCCATTCCATGTGGTTTGACATCACTGAGGCTTACTTCCTCATGTGTGTACATTTGACTGTGCTTCAAGAATAGCTGTAGTAGACATTTTTTTTCCACTTCCTCTGTGAAGAGTGATTGAACGTTTCAGGCCTGTGACAGTTTCTTTCTCTGTGCCATAAATCCTAACCCTATGACTTCCAGCGTTCACAATTTCTTTTCCTCGCTTTTAAGCTCGGTATAAAAAGCTGAAAAAAATCAATGGGGAGGAGAGACTTGAGGGGCTGAGTGGTCTCTTGTTCCTGTGAAAATGCTGGATACCATCAAAGCTGTGAAGCTTAGGTGGATTGGCCATATTAAATTGCCCATAATGTCCAAGGATGTGCAAGCTAGGTGGGTTAGCCATCAAAAATGTAGGGTTAGAGGGATAGGTTGGGGAGGTGAGTCTGGGTGGGATGCTCTTTGGAGGGTTGATAAGGATCTGATGGACTGAATGGCCTGCTTCTCTACTGTCAGGGTTCTAAGATTCTATGATCAAGGGAATTTCCTTCATAGAAAAAATAAGATTTACATAAGCATTGAAGAGTTTGTTTATTCTTGACTTTCCTTGGGTGGCACTTATACTGGATTAGAGTCATGTTGGAAAAGCACAGCAGTTCAGGCAGCATCCGAGGAGCAGAAAAATCGATGTTTCGGGCAAAAGCCTTTATTCCTGATGAAGGGCTTTTGCCCGAAATGTAGATTTTCCTGCTCCTCGGATGCTGCCTGAACTGCTGTGCTTTTCCAGCACCACTCTAATCTAGAAGCTGGTTTCCAGCATCTGCAGTCCTTGTTTTTAACCTGGCACTTGTACTGCGCAATTATGGAAAATAAACCTCTCTTTGGCTTGGTTGAAGTGACTTTTTGTTATCTGAATTCATTGCTTCCTTTGTTCTTTCTCAGTTTTTCAAAATTAGGTTGAATGCAGAAAATCCTACTCAAGTGCAGAACCACTGAAGTGTCCCACCTGAAATGGTAACTGATTTCTCTCTTCAGGACACTGATTTGCCTATTCATGGGAGGTAACTGAACCGTAATGTATTGCCCATCCATAACTGCCGTGGTGAGAGTAGTCATTGAGATATAGGGACACCCACAATGCCATTAACAAGTGAGTTCCAGACTTTTGACCCAATGAAAGAATGGTGGTATAGAACATAGAACACAGAACATTACAGCGCAGTACAGGCCCTTCGGCCCTTGATGTTGCGCCGCCCTGTCATACTAATCTGAAGCCCATCCCACCTACACTATTCCATTTGCCTGTCCAATGACGACTTAAATGCACTTAAACTTGGCGAATCCACTACCATTGCAGGCAAAGCATTCCATACCCTTACTACTCTCTGAGTAAAGAAACTACCTCTGACATCTGTCTTATACCTATC
>NC_057710.1:9501457-9503069 GCF_004010195.1 Chiloscyllium plagiosum
AGACTCACTGGTCTGTAATTACCAGGGTTGTCTCTACTACCCTTTTTGAACAAGGGAACCACATTTGCTATCCTCCAGTCCTCAGGCACTATTCCTGTAGACAATGATGATTTGAAGATCAATGCCAAAGGCTCAGCAATCTCTTCCCTTGCTTCCCAGAGGATCCTAGGATCGATCCCATCCGGCCCAGGGGACGTGTCTATTTTCACACACTGCAGTATTTCTAATACCTCTTCCTTGTGAACCTCAATCTCTTCTAGTCTAGATGTAAGTATCTCTGTATTTTCCTCGCCAACATTTTCATTTTCTATAGTGAACACTGTCAAAAATATTTATTTAGTGCTTCTCCTATCTCCTGTGACTCCACACACAACTTCCCACTATTATCCTTGATTGGCCCTAATTTAACTCTCGTCAATTTTTTATTCTTGACATACCTATGGAAAGCCTTAGGGTTAACCCTGATCCTATCCGCCAACACCTTCTCATGTCTCCTCCTGGCTCTTCTGAGCTCTCTTTTTAGGTCTTTCTTAACTTCCTTGTAACCCTCAAGCGCCCTAACTGAGTTTTCACATTTTGTCCTAACATAAGCCTTCTTCTTCTTCTTGACCAGGGATTCCACTTCCTTAGTAAACTATGGCTCACGCATTCTATATCTTCCTCCCTGCCTGACAGGTACATACTTATCTCGGACACACAGGAGCTTTTCCTTGAATAAGCTCCACATTTTTAATGTGCTCATCCCATGCAGTTTCCTTCCCCATTCTACGCTTCCTAAATCTTTCCTAATTGCATCATAATTTCCCTTCCCCCAGCTGTATCTCTTGCTCAGTGGAGTACACCTATCCCTTTCCATCACTAAAGTAAACCTGACAAAATTGTGATCGCTGTCTCCAAAGTGCTCACCTACTTCCAAATCTAACATCTGGCCAGGCTCATTACCCAGTACTAAATCTAAAGTGGCTTCGCCCCTTGTAGGCCTGTCTACATGGATTTCCAAGTCAGGATGATGTGTGACTTGGTGAGCAGATGTCAGGTGGTTGCATTCCTAAACATTTGCTGCTCTTGTCTGCCAGATAGTAGAGGGTTTGGAAGGTCCTGTCATAGTATGTTATGTGAGTTACAGCAGAGCACCTTGGTGTCAGTAATGAATTCAGTGAAATTTTAAGTGGATAGGGTGCAATTCAAATAGGACGCTTTGTTTTTAAAGATGTCAAGTGTTTCGGAGATGCACTCCCCCAGAAAAATGGAGGGTCTTCCATCACATTCTTCACTTATGCCTTACATATGGTTGACAAGAACTGCAGAGGCAAGAAGTGAATTACTCACCATTGATTTCCTGGTCTCTAACCTGTTCTATTCATCACCTCATTAGTCTAGTTTAGTTTCTGAGCTGGAAATTAGATTAGATTAGATTAGATTAGATTACTTACAGTGTGGAAACAGGCCCTTCGGCCCAACAAGTCCACACCGACCCGCCGAAGCGCAACCCACCCATACATTTACCCCTTTAACCTAACACTACGGGCAATTTAGCATGGCCAATTCACCTGACCTGCACATCTTTGGACTGTGGGAGGAAACCGGAGCACCCGGAGGAAACCCACGCAGA
>NC_057710.1:9503546-9517893 GCF_004010195.1 Chiloscyllium plagiosum
GGAAGAGATGCGGTGGGGGGCATCGTCGACCACGTCGGGGGGGAAATTGTGGTCCTTGAAGAAGGAGGCCATCTGTGTTGTGCGTTTTTGGAACTGGTCCTCCTGGGAGCAGATGCGGCAGAGACGAAGGAATTGGGGGAATGGGATGGCGTTTTTACAGGGGGCAGGATGGGAGGAGGTGTAGTCCAGGTAGCTGTGGGAGTCGGTCGGTTTGTAGTAGGTGTCCGTGTTGATTCGGTCGCCTGAGATAGAAATAGAAAGGTCAAGGAAGGGGAGGGAGGAATGTGAGACTGTCCAGGTGAATTTGAGGTCGGGGTGGAAGGTGTTGGTGAAGTGGATGAACTGTTCAACCTCCTCGTGGGAGCACGAGGCGGCGCCGATACAGTCATCGTTGTAGCGGAGGAAAAGGTGGGGGGTGGTGCCAGTGTAGTTGCGGAAGATGGATTGTTCCACATATCCTATGAAGAGGCAGGCATAGCTGGGGCCCATGTGGGTGCCCATGGCTACTCCTTTCGTTTGGAGGAAGTGGGAGGATTGGAAAGAGATTCCGTGTTGATTCGGTCGCCTGAGATAGAAATAGAAAGGTCGAGGAAGGGGAGGGAGGAATCTGGGACTGTCCAGGTGAATTTGAGGTCGGGGTGGAAGGTGTTGGTGAAGTGGATGAACTGTTCAACCTCCTCGTGGGAGCACGAGGCGGCGCCGATACAGTCATCGATGTAGCGGAGGAAAAGGTGGGGGGTGGGGCCAGTGTAGTTGCGGAAGATGGATTGTTCCACATATCCTACGAAGAGGCAGGCATAGATGGGGCCCAAGTGGGAGGTGCGGGGTTGTGGGACTATGAGGTTGGAGGCGGTGGATGGGGGATGGGAGTTTAGTTTCTGATCAATGGTAACTCCCAGGATGTTGATGGTGAGGGATTTTACAATTGCAATTCCATTGAAGGTCGTGGGATGCTTACATTCTCTTGCAAAGGCCTTTAACCCTGCTTGATGATCCAATAAGCTCATGGTTATCTGTCTGTCCTTTGAGTTCTACATTGTCATTTACCCTAATAACCTTTGACTCCTCGCCTAACAAGAATCTACTTACTTTAACCTTAAGGTTACTCAATCACCCTACCTCCACTGCTCTTTCTGAGGTAGAGTTTCCAAGTAACACAAACTTCTGAGAGAACACATTTCTCCTTATCTCTTTCTTAAAAGAGTGATGGCTATTTTTAAAACAGTTCCCATCTCATGTAATCTTCCTAACAAAACCCATTCCAAGGTTCTTGCACATCTGGAGAAGATGGGCTCTGAACCCAGCTCTGAGTTCTAAGCCCAGTACTGAATTCTAAAGAAGGATGCTAGACTTGAAACTGTACTTTCTCTCCACAGATGCTGCCAGATCTGCAGATGTTCTCCAGCAATTTCTATTTTTGTTTCAGAGTTCCGGCATCTGAAATTCTTTTTTTTTTCAGTGTTTAACATACTACGACAGCTCTTCCAGGTTTTACCTTCTGAACGGAACTCTGGGCACTTCTGAATGACAACATTGAACTTTCTGTTCCAACATCAAAACTAATCTAATAGTGTTAATGAGTTCACTGTCTTAAACTCAGCAGTCCAGACATTTCATCCATTAACACTGTACGCTGTTGGTTGAAGTGATATGCCTTCTTAGAAATTTTGTACTTAGGTCAATGTCAAATAAAGTAGTAGCTTTTGAGAAAATTTTTAAAAAAAATTCTAGGACTTACCAAACATCATCTGTTTCTATTTCATTCCTATTTCTGAAACTGAAACAATATATTGTACATACTTGTCACAGTTAAGAGATTTCCCCCAATGTCCATTGACTCCAGCTTTGCTTCAGCTCCATGTTGCCACATTGGATCCAATGTTACCTTGATGTCAAGGCATGATGGCTCAGTGGTTAGCACTGCTGCCTCACAGAGGCAGGGGACCTGGGTTTGATTCTAATCTTGGGTGACTGTGTGGAGTTTGCACATTCTCCCTGTGTCTGTGTGGGTTTTCTCTAGGTGCTCTGATTTCCTCTCATAGTCCAAAAATGTGCAGGTTAAGTGAATTGGCTAAGCTAAATTGCCCATAGTGTTCTAGGATGTGTATGCTAGATACATCTGTGTAGGAGGAATGAGGCTTGGTGAGTTGCTCTTTGGAGGGTTGGTGTCGACTTGTTGGGCTGAATGGCCTGTTCCCACACTATAGGGATTTTAGGACTTATTTTCATCTCACTTCTAGGGTTCAGAACTTTTATCTATGTTTGGGCCACAGCTGAAATAAGGTCAGGAGCCAAATGGCCTGGGCAGAATCTAAACATAACATCAATGAGCAAGTTACTTTTACAAGTATTGCTCAATAGCACTTTCAAAGACATCCCTTCTATCACATTACTGATGATTCAGATTAGACGGCTTGAGTTGTAATTGGCTGAGTGGATTTGTTCGACATTGTTTCTGTAGGACATACCTGGAAGAAAGCGAGGACTGCAGGTGCTGGAGATCGGAGTCAAAACGTGTGGCACTGGAAAAGCACAGCAGTTCAGGTATAAGCTCTTCATCACTCTATTAACTTAATATGGATGAGTGTGAGCTTATCCATTTTGGTCGGAGGTTTAGAAAGGCAACTTAATAAATATCTAAATGGACAGAAACTTCAAAATGCAGAGGAAGTTTGGGTGTCTTTGTGCATGAATCACAGAAATCAAGTATGAAGGCACAGCAGGTAACAAGGAAGGAAAATCAAATTTTGGCATTGATTGTGAAAGCAATAGAATATAAAAGTAGGGAAGTGTTGCTGAGACTGTACAAGGCATAAATAAGATCACACCTGGAGTACTGAATCCAATTTTGGACCTCTTACTTAACAAGGGATGTAGATGAATTGGAAGCAGTTCAGAGGAGGTTCACACAACTGATCTCAGAGATGAGGGGCTTGTCTTATGAAAAGAGATTGAGCAGTTTAGGCTTATACTGTCTGGAGTTTAAAAGAATGAAAGGAGATCTAATTGAGGCATAGAAGATGCTAAAGTAGATGTGGAAGTGATCTTTCCTCATGTGAGACAATCTAGAACAAGAGGTCATTGGTTTAGAATAACAGGTGACAGATTTAAAACAGAGATGAGGAGAAATTATTTCTCACAAATCTGTGGAATTCACCACCCCAGTGTGCTATGGATGCTAGCACATTGGGGGAGATAGACAGATTTTTAATTAGTATTGGGCTGATAGGCAGGGGAGTTGGGTTGAGGCCAAGATGGCTGAGCAGACCACAGGGGCTGAATGGCCTCCTCTTGCTCCTAGCTCTTATGTTCTTGTGTCCTGCGAACTAGATTGGGGCTCCATGTTAAAACCCAGTGCACTATCGTGCTCAACCACAGTGCAAGTTCCAAGTTTTGGTTTCAAATGTTCATTCTCTCCAATGAACAAGGCCACAGTGTGCATTTATGTAGCGTCTTTTGAGCCCTCAAGATTTTTCAGGCAATTTTGTGAAGTCACCGTTATTTTTTTTCTCATCTAATGAGAAGTCCATGTGAGGCGTGACTTTATAGAGGTTTATAAAATCATGAGTGGCATGGATAAAGTGAATAGCCAATTTTCCTGAGGGCGGAGGAGTTCAAACCTAGAGGACATATTTTTATTGTGAGACGGGAAAGGTTTAAAAGAGACCTGAGGGGGATTTTTTTCACATTTCACGTTCAAATGTGGCATGAACTGCAAGAGGACGTGTTAGTTGGCACAGTTATAATATTTGAAAAGACATTTGGACAGGTACATGAATAGGAAAGGTGTAGAGGGAAATGGGCCAAATGCAAGCAAATGGGACTATAGTTTAGCTCCTGGTGAAGGACTTAAGTCCGAAACATCAACTTTCCTGCTCCTCGGATGTTGCTTGGCCTGCTGTGCTTTTCCAGCACTATATTTTCTGACAGTTTGGGAAGCTCAGTTAGCATGGATAAGTTGGACCGAAGGGTCTGTTTCAGTGCTGCATGACTCTGTGAAACAATTACTGGGAAAGAAAGAAACTTAAAGTGAGGATGCCTACAGGGAACAAACATCAGTTTCTAGGAGTTATTTGGCAAGCCATTTGGATATAATCAATGCCATACATGCAGAGCTCTGTAAAGTACATTTGACACTTTTTGCTCGTAGGTTAGATATTGGTGGATATCCCTGCAGACCACACTGCGTTGCGCTCATTGCTCAGTTCAGCTTATGTTGGCATGTATTGCCTGGTTCCCTTCTCTCCAAGCACATTTTTCATAGGTAATAGGAATGAGGAAATTAACTGGTTTCCTCTTGGCTGGTTTCTCCGTTTCTGTTTCTCATTGCAATTGCATCCAAGGCAGAGGCTTATTTCTTCATAGGACTATGGAAGCTTGCTTCACACAACAAGGCAATTCAATCCCTTATACCTCTGCCAGCTCTTTGCTGCAGTAAATCGAATATTAATCCCAGCGCCCACACTCACTTTCCCTCGTCTTGTGTTAACCCCTGCAAGGAGGAACTGACTAATCATTGGTTCAGGATGGAATTGGATGTTAGACTTGACAAATCAATGAAGGAAAACTAACTAGTGTTAGGTGCATTAGTCAGAGGGAAATGGGTCTGGGTGGGTTACTCTTTGGAGGGTCAGTGTGGACTGGTTGAGCTGAAGGGCCTGTTTCCACACTGTAGGGAATCTAGTCTAATCTAATCTAATCTAATCCTGTGCTAATAGGAGGATATAAGACATAGGATCAGGGATAGATCATATGACCTTTGAGTCTATTCTGCCAGTCAATATTAGCATTTAATAAGATCATGGGAGCACAGTCTCAGAGTGAAGGGACGGCCCTTTAGAACTGAGATGAGGAGGAATTTCTTCAGCCAGAGGGTGGGGAATCTGTGGAACGCATTGCCACAGACAGCTGTGGGGGCCATGTCGCTGAGTATGTTTAAGACAGAGATACTTGTGTTCCTGATTAATTAGGATTCCCAGCACTCGAGAAGCTTGACGCCATCGAGGGCTAAGCAGCTACTTGATTGGCACCACATCCATAGCCTTGAACATTTGCTCTCTCCACCACTGATGCACAGTGGTGTACTGTCTGCACGATACATTACAGCTACAGAGTAAGGCTCCATCAATAGCATCTTCCAAACTCACAATCGCGATCAACTAGAAAGACAAGGGCAGCAGTTACATCGCAACACTGTAAGTTCCCCTCCAAGCCGCTCACCACCCTGACTTGGAACCATATTACTGCATTGCTTCGGTGTAGTCTGATCTCCTTGCAACTTAAGCCCATGTTCCATTTGACCTGAAAATGAGATTTTGGCAGTCAGCTGTGGCTCAGTCGATAGTACTCTTGTTCTAGAATCACAAAAGGTGCAAGTCACACTCAATGGTTTGAGTGCAGGTTTGTCACTTCTGTACAGCTGTGCTGCTGAAGGTACATTCCTGTGGATGAAGTGCTTGTGTGGATGTGCAGGATTATACCAGCGGAATCTTACAGGAGTTGAAGCAACGTGGGCTATGTGACGGGACTGGGCAAGAACTCCAGCAAGACCATTCCCAATTTGATCTTGATTAATCTTTTCTGCTTTCTATGAGCAGCCTGGTGATTTTACAGTGAGTTGCCACTGAAGGGGGATTATGGTTTGTCAAATGCCTGTTCATGCCACAACTTGCCTCACCGATATTCACTCTCCCCCTGGGAAAGGTACCCATCAAAATCAGAACAGGCACCTGGAGGGTTCAACTTGTTGGAGTGACCTCCACATTCACTCCAACCAAACCACAACCCAGGGCGCAATGCATGGGCACCAGCCGCACACACCCATCCTCGACAGACATTGGCACGTAACCCCTTACAACCATTCTGGCACCTGTCTGGGGCACTGAGAACACATTCTGCAAGCATAGCCTTGCTTTGGTAAACACAGAAACATTGAAGATAGGAACAACAGTAGGCCATTCATCCCCTTGAGCCCGCTCTAATATCCAATATGAGCTCATCCCGAATCCCGCCCTCCCCTGATATCCATTAATCCCTTTTGACATAAGAGTTATATCTACCTCCTTCTTAAAAACCATAATGCTTTGACCTCAACCAATGTCTATGGGAATGAATTCCATTAGCTCATCGCTCTCTGTGTGAAGACATTTCTCTTCATCTCAGTCCTGAAAGGTTTGCCCCTTACCCTTAAAGTATGATCCCTGGATCGCGACTCCTCCACCATCGGGACCATTTTTCCTGTGTCTAACCCTGTTGTCCTGTTCGAATTTTACAGGTTTCCACGAGATTCCCCATAGCATACAATCCTAACCGACTCATATCTTAACTTTTCTCATACATCAGTCCTGCCATCCCAAGCATCAATTTGGTTGATTCACTAGACTCTCTCTATAACAAGAACATCCTGTCTCAGACAAGGAGACCAAAACTGCACACAATACTCCAGATGTGGCCTCACCAAAGCCCTATATAAATGCAGAGCTGAAAATGTGTTGCTGGAACAGCGCAGCAGGTCAGGCAGCATCCAGTGAACAAGAGAATCGAAGTTTTGGGCATAAGCCCTTCTTCGTCGATTCTCTTTCCTCGGTTTCCTCCCACAGTCCAAAGATGTGCAGGGCCAGGTGAATTGGCTATACTAAATTGCCCGTAGTGTTAGGTAAGGGGTAAATGTAGGGGTATGGGTGGGTTTCGCTTCGGCGGGTCGGTGTGGACTTGTTGGGCCGAAGGGCCTGTTTCCACACTGTAATGTAATCTAATCTAATAATCTAATCTTGTTCCCTGGATGCTGCCTGACCTGCTGCGCTGTTCCAGCAACACATTTTCAGCTCTGATCTCCAGCATCTGCAGACCTCACTTTCTCTCCTATATAAATGCAGCAAGGTTAAAAATCACTCAACACTAGGTTATAGTCCACCAAGTTTATTTAGAAGCACTAGCTTTCAGACTGCTGCTCCTTCATCAGGTGGTTGCGAAGGAGCAGCGCTCCCCTGTGTTGTGTGATTTTTAACTTTGTCCACCCCAGTCCCTCCACATCATAAATGCAGCAAGTAATCCTTGTTCCTATACTTGAATCCTCTCGCTATGAAGGCCAACATGATTCGATTCCCTACAGTGTGGAAACATGCCCTTCGGCCCAACAAGTCCACACCGGCCCAACAAGTCCACACCGGCCCTCCGAAGAGTAACCCACCCAGTCCCATTTCCTTCTGACTAATTGACCTAACACTATGGGGCAGTTTAGCATGGCCAATTCACCTGACCTGCTCATCTTTGGGCTGTAGGAGGAGCACCCGGAAGAAACCGACGCAGACACAGGGAGAATGCAAACTCCACACAGACAGTCACCCGAGGCTGGATTTGAACCTGGGACCGTGTTGCTGTGAGGCAGCAGTGCTAACCACTGAGCCACTGTAGTTACCTTCCTTATCGCCTGCTGTACCTGCATGCTTGCATTCAGTGAGGAGAAAGTGAGGTCTGCAGATGCTGGAGATCAGAGCTGAAAATGTGTTGCTGGAAAAGCGCAGTAAATGCAGCAAGTAATCCTTGTTCCTATACTTGAATCCTCTCGCTATGAAGGCCAACATGATTCAATTCCTGAAGAAGGGCTCATGCCCGAAACGTCGATTCTCTTGCTCCTTGGATGCTGCCTGACCTGCTGCGCTTTTCCAGCAACACATTTTTCAGCTCTGATCTCCAGCATCTGCAGTCCTCACTTTCTCCTAGATCTTTAAAATGTCATGAACAGGTACAGAAAAGAAAGCTAATGGAATTCTGGCCTATATTCCAAGAGGAATGGAAGACAAGGATGCAGAAGTGATGCTGCAGTTATACAAAACCCTTGTTAGACCGCACTTGGAATACAGTGAGCAGATCTGGGCACTACGCCTCAGGAAGGATATATTGGCTTTGGAGAGAGTACAATGTCAGTTTACAAGAACGATACATGGACTTCAGGTATTATGTCGTGAAGATAGATCATACAAATTAGGCCTGTTTTCTCTAGAATGTAGGAATCTAAGGGGAAATCTGATCAAAATCTTCAAAATACTAACAGAAAAAGACAGTGTAGCTAAACTGTTTCCACTGGTTGGGGATTCTATAACTAGGGGGCATACTAAGGCCAGATCATTCAGGAAAGATGTTAGATTAGATTCCCTGCAGTGTGAAAACAGGCCCTTCAGCCCAACAAGTCCACATTGACCCTCTGAAGAGTAACTCACCCAGACCCATTTCCCTCTGACTAATGCACTTAACACTGTGGGCAATTTAGCATGGCCAATTCACCCAATCTGCACATCTTTGGATTGTGGGAGGAAACCAGAGCACCGGAAGGAAACCCATGCAGACACGGGGAGAATGTAGGTAAAAACAAGGACTGCAGATGCTGGAAACCAGATTCTAGATTAGAGTGGTACTGGAAAAGCACAGCAGTTCAGGCAGCATCTGAGGAGCAGTAAAATCGACGTTATTCAGGGAGAATGTGCAAACTCCACACAGACGGTCATCCAAGGCTGGAATCAAACCCAGGTCCCTGGTGCTGTGAGGCAGCAGCGCTAACCACTGAGCCATATGCTGCCCTAAGAAGGCACAAAGTGTGGTAGGGGTTTGGAAAGTCCTTCCACAAACAGCAGTGGATGCAGGATCAGTCATTAATTTTAAACCTGAGACAGACAACTTTTTGTTAAACAAAGGTATAATGGGAAATGGGCCAAAGACATGTATATGGAGTTAGATTCTGGTTTAGTCATGATCCCATTGAACAGTGGAACAGGCTCAAGGAGCTGAATAGCCTATATTCCTATGTTCTGATGAGGATGTGGTCACCTCTGCCAGTATTCCAGGGAGAAGACTCCTCTCCTTTGTATCACCCTGCCTTTCAGGACCTTTAAGTCCCTCACAGAGAATGGGGATGCCACCTTTCCCTTCCATGTCATATTCTGACTCTGTCCTTCAACGAGCAGGACAACTTTGGAATGCCAATGCTTGCTCAGGTGCACACACTGCCACATTCATTGCGTCACCACAGTTCACATCAACGGGGTGTATCTGGCATCGGTACATCCTGCTTTTGTCACAGTGATCCAGCAGAGATCATTGTTCATCATCGAGCAGGTACATGTCAAGGTTTAGCAGCTCCTCTGTCAGTCGACACTCCCTCAGTGCCAGGCGTGATCGCCTGCTCAGCTGCTGGAGTGCGCTTTGAAGCCACAACCTTCTGACCTGGAGATGAACAGAGTGGCCGACCAAGCCTATCTGACAGGTCTGAGTGATGTACGGCATTGCTCAGTGTTCCCTTCAGTAATAGTCAGAGCAGATGTCAGGCTGCAGCTTGGCCAAAATCCCAGGCATTAAAGAAAAAAACGTTCATTATTCATGGAACATTTATGGACCAGTGCTTTGTGTGCAATGGTTTGTTTGGCTCACTCTGTTCCAAAAGAGCTAACTTGATTTAAAGGTGCAATCCTTTTTTACCCTGACACAGCCATTGCTGTTTCCAAAACAAGAACCCACTGTCTGCAAAATTATTTATTTTGCTGCTTTAATATTCCCATTTTCTAAACCATCATCAGTATTTTACAAAATCATCAACACCTCCACACTTCCATTCCTTTCCAGACTCCCTCCCAAGCCAGGTCAGGGTTACAGAGATCTGAGCACTCGCTGTTCACTACTGAGGGAATGGTACATTGCTGAAGGTGTCCTCTCTCAGAGAGGCATTTTCTGAGCAATTATACATTTCCCGTACTCAGGACAGTATTGTTAGCAGGTCATCAGCTTGGAGGAATAGTTCAATTCCTTTGTGTTCATTGTTGCAAGAACATTGTCCCTTTGACACTCAGGAACTTACCTCCATTAAAACTTCCACATTTATAAATGACAGAATATTTCTCAGGTAGACAAGTAGGAGGCTGGAAGAACACAACAAGACAGGCAGCATCAGGAGCTGGAGAGTCAACGTTTTGGGTGTAAATGAAACATTGACATCTTCATTACACGATGTTGCCTGGCTTGTTGTGTTCTTCCAGCCTCCAGCTTGTCTACCTTGGATTCCAACATCTGCAGTTTTGTTTTGTCTCTAACCAAGAATGTTTCTCAAGGTTCCTTCTTCCTCCTCACAATCCCGCTGACATCTCTCCTCATCCCATTCCTTCAAGGTATTGTACGGTGTGATTGGGACTCTACTTAGGCAACTGAGCAGGAATAATGTTCCCTCACTTTGTCATTTTCCACTTATCTCTTCTGAACTTTTACTTTTTGAGTTTTTTTTGTTCATGTGTAGGATGAGAGCATCGCTGGCTAGACCAGCAATAATTGCCTAGAGGGCAGTTAAGAGTCAACCACATTGCTGTGGGTCTAGAGTCACATGTAAGCCAGACCAGGTAAGGATGGCAGTTTTCTTCCTGAAAGGGCATTAGTGAACCAGACAGATTTTTCAGACAATCAGCATTCGATTCATGATCATCATTAGACTCTTAATTCCTAATTTTCATTGAATTCAAATTAACCATCTGCCATGGCAGGATTCAAATCCAGGTCCCCAGAATATTATCTGGGTCTCTGGGTTAACAGTTCAGTGATAATACCACATTGCCTTCCTGAAAGAGCGGTTCACTTAAACCTCTTAGATATAGATATAGAATCCCTACAGCGTGGAAACAGGCCCTTCTGCCCAAGAGTAACCCACCCAGACCCATTCCCTACATTTAGCCCTGACTAATGCACCTAACCTACACATCCCTGAACACTATGGGCAATTTAGCATGGCTAATTCACCTGACCTGCACATCTTTGGACTGTGGGCGGAAACTGGAGCAACCGGAGGAAACCCACACAGACACGGGGAGGATGTGCAAACTCCACGCAGACACCTGAAGCTGGAATCGAACACAGGTCCCTGGCACTATGAGGCTCCAGTGCTAACTACTGAGCCACATACCGCTCCTGTTTATGGGCATTGATGTCAAGGCTGGCACTTATTGCTCATTGTTCCTGAGGTAGATTTTCTTTCTCAATGCAACTTTATGGAAGCAGCTCCGTTCTAACGAGGGAAGCTTCACAGACCAGATCAGAACTAGTGAACAGTGACTGGAGTCACATGCCTGGCTAAGAACGTCAGGTTCCTGAAGAAGGGCTTATGCCCGAAACGTCGATTCTCCTGTTCCTTGGATGCTGCCTGACCTGCTGCACTTTTCCAGCAACACATTTTCAGCTAAGAACATCAGGTATCCATCCACTGAAGTTAAAATGTTGATTTCTCTTCAAAGTACACATTCAAACAACTCATGCTCTCTGAATTAATTTGACTGGCACTATATTTCCCGAAGTTGAGAAGAAAGAGGGGTGATCTAATTAAAACACTGAGTACTTCTTAAGGAATTTGCCAGGAAAGAAGTTGAGGAAATCACGGGATTGTTATGGTGTAGAAAGAGGTCATTGTGGTTCTACCACATAATGCCAACCTCCTGACTTATCTCCTTTTTTCCAACAACCCATTCAGTCCCTCTTGAATGCCTCAATGTTTCCTTGATTGGATAATTTTCAACAAAATGCCACCATCTCAGCTAAGGACTTTAGGACTAAGATGAAGGAGACATTTATTCACTCAACAGGCTGTGAATTTTTGACATTCTCTACCCTGGACAATGGTGCATACCCATGAACTGAGCATCTGCAGGTCAATCGATTTCTATTAGGAAGGATGACCTAGTGGTAAAGTCACTGAGCTGGGAACTCAGGTTCTGGGGACAAGGGTTCAAATCCCACCATCTGTCTAGATTAGAGTGGTGCTGGAAAAGCACAGCAGATCAGGCAGCATCCGAGGAGCAGGAAAATCGACATTTCGGGCAAAAGCCCTTCATCAGGAAAAGAGATGCTTGCCTTGAAGAAGTTTTCCTCCTCTCTCTACAAGCTCTTTGCTACCTTCCCCCACCCTCCTCTCTGACCTATCACCTCCATCCCCACCCCCACTCACCTATTGTACTCTATGCTACTTTCTCCCCACCCCCACCTTCCTCTCATTTATCTCTCCAGCCTGCAGGCACTCTGCCTCTATTCCTGATGAAGGGCTTTTGCCCGAAATGTTCGATTTTCCTGCTCCTGAGATGCTGCCTGACCTGCTGTGCTTTGCCAGCACCACTCTAATCTAGACTCTGGTTTCCAGCATCTGCAGTCCTTGTTTTTACCTTCAAAGCTCACCATTGCAGCTTGTTGGAATTTAAATTCAATGAAGAGTCTCTGTAATAGTGATAGCTCTCAGCAACTGGAATTAAACTCAGCTGTTTTTACAGGAACAAAATCTGCTATCTTCCTCCAGTCTGGCCTGCACATGACTCATTGCAATGTGATTAACTCTTAACTTTGGTTGATTTACAGGTGGAGCAGGTAATTAAGAAGGCAAATGGAATATTGTCCCTCATTGCGAGAGGGATAGATTTTTAAAACAGGGAGGTTATGCTGCAGCTGTACAGGGTGAGGCCACACCTGGAGCACTGCGTACCGTTTTGGTCTCCTCAGTTGAGAATGGATGTACTGGCATGATAGGGTGTGCAGAGGAGGTTCACTGGGTTGATTCCGGAATTGAGGGGGTTGACTTATGAGAAGAGATTGAATAACTGGGACTATACTCATTGGAATTTAAAAGAATGAGGGAGGAATCATATACAAACATATAAAATTATGAAAGAAATAGATAAGATAGAAACAGGGAGGTTGTTTCGACTAGCAGGTGAAACTAGAACGAGGGGGCATAGCCTCATAATAAGGGGGAGCAGATTGAGGCTTGAGTTGAAGAGGAACTTCTCCACCCAGTGTGTTGTGAGTCTGTGGAATTCCCTGCCCAGCGAAGTGGCTGAGGCTTCCTCATTAAATGTTTTTAAGGGAAAGATAGATTTTTGAACAGTAAAGGAATTAAGAATTATGGTGAGCAAGCGGGTGAAAGAACAAAGAAAATTTACAGCCCAGGAACAGGCCCTCCCACCCTCAAAGCCTGAGCCAATCCAAATCCACAGTCTAAACCTGTCGCCCAATTCCTAAGCATCTGTTTCCCTCTGCTCCCCACCTACTCATGCATTTGTCCAGATGCATCTTAAATGAATCTACCGTGCCTTCCTCTACCACATCTGCTGGCAACGCGTTCCAGACACCCACCACTCTCCGTGTAAGATACTTGCCGCGTGTATCCCCCTTAAACTTTTCACCTCTCACCTCTTGTTATTGAATCCTTCACCCTGGGAAAAAACTTATTAAAACCATGTTGCCTATCACTGATAAGCCCATTCTTTTCTAAATATAAGTAGATCCTATCCCTCAGTACTTTCTCCAGCAACTTTCCCACCACTGACATCAGGCTCACTGGTCTGTAGTTACCCGGAATATCCCTACTACCCTTCTTATACAGGGGGACAACATGAGCAACCCTCCAGTCCTCCAGCACCTCACCTGTATTTAAGGATGCTACAAAGATATCTGTCAGGGCCCTGGCTATTTCCGCTTACCTCCCTCAGCAACCTGGGATAAATCTCATCTGATCCTGGGAATTTGTCTACCTTAATAACCTCTAGCCTACCCAACACATCTTCCCTACTTATGTCAACGTGAGTAATCAAACGTCTATCTCTAACCTCAACATTCCTCATGTTCCTCTCCTCAGTGAACACTAATGCAAAATATTCATTCAGAATCTCGCCTATTCTCTGTTTTGGCACACAGCCTTCCTTCGTTATCTTTTAGTGGACCAATCCTTTCTCTAGTTACCCGCTTGCTTCTTATATAAGAATAAAATGCTTTGGAATTCTCCTTCATACTATTCACTAAAACTATTTAATGATCCCTTTTAGCCTGCTTGATTCCTCGTTTAGGACTGGTCCTACTTTTCCGATATTCCTCCAGGGCCTGTTCTGTTCTTAATTGCCTGGACCTAATGTATGCTTCCCTTTTCCTCTTGGCTAGTCGTACAATTTCTCCTGTCATCCACGGTTCACGAATCTTGCCTTCAACGGGACATCCACGCCCCCCTACGACCCACCCTCCCATCCTGGCACTTTCCCCTGCCACCGCAGGAACTGTAAAACCTGCGCCCACACCTCCTCCCTCACCTCTATCCAAGGCCCCAAAGGAGCTTTCATCAAAGTTTTACCTGCACATCAAACTTTCATCAAAGTTTTACCCACATCCATCAAAGTTTTACCTGCACATCCACTAATATCATCTATTGTATCCGTTGCTCCCGATGCGGTCTCCTCTACATTGGGGAGACTGGACGCCTCCTAGCAGAGCGCTTTAGGGAACATCTCCGAGACACCCGCACCAATCAACCAAATCGCCCAGTGGCCCAACATTTCAACTCCCC
>NC_057710.1:9518006-9565587 GCF_004010195.1 Chiloscyllium plagiosum
CCCTTTTAGCCCGCTTGATTCCTCGTTTAAGACTGGTCCTACTTTTCCGATATTCCTCCAGGGCCCGTTCTGTTCTTAGTTGCCTGGACCTTATGTATGCTTCCCTTTTCCTCTTGGCTAGTCGTACAATTTCTCCTGTCATCCACGGTTCACGAATCTTGCCTTCAACGGGACATGCCTGTCCTGCACTATCTTTAACCTATCTTTGAAAGCCTCCCACATATCAAATGTGGACTTCCCTTCAATCCACATTTCCCAACTCCTGCCTAATTTTGATAAAATTGGCCTTGGCCCAGTTTAGTACTCTTCCCTTAGGACCACTCTCATCTTTGTCTACGAGTATTCTAAAACTTACAGAATTGTGGTCACTGTTACCAAAGATATCCCCCACTGCAACTTCTACCACCTGGCCTGGCTCATTCCCCAATACCAGGTCCAATATGGCCACTTTCCTCATTGGGTGAGCGCTGCTAAGTCCAAGAAAAGGTCAGCCATGATCTAATTGAATGGCGGAGCAGGCTCAACGGGTCAGATGGCCTACTCCTGCTGTTATTTTTTTATATTCTTATTAACTCTTCACTGAAATGGCCAAGCACGCCGCTCGGTTCAAGGGCATCTGGGGATAATCACAAATGTTAGCCCTGCCAGGGATTAGATCAGGGTGGTGCTGGAAAAGCACAGTAGGTCATGCAGCATCCGAGGAGCAGGAAAATCAATGTTTCAGGTAAAGGCTTTTCATCAGGAATAGAGGCAGGAAGCCTCCAGGGTGGAGGGATAAAATCCAGCACCACTCTGATCTAAACTCTGGCTTCCAGCATATGCAGTCCTCACTCCTGCCAGGGATGTCCACATTCCATGTAAAAAATAAGGTAAATAAAAGACAATTATAGTGCAGGTTGGTGGAAAGGAGATAGAAGTCGGAAGCCAAGCAACATCAGGTTATAAGTTTCCAGAGCTTTTCAGAGCCTTTGACTCCTCCTGACGAAGGGGCAGCGCTCCGAAAGCTTGTGATTTTCAGCTAAACCTATTGGACTATCACCTGGTGGCGTGTGATTTCTGACTTTGTCCACCCTGGCTCAACACTAGCACCTCCACATCGAGGAGATAGAAGATCAGCTATGACCTTAACTCACTCAGAATGCATACAGAACCACATCTGTTGAATGGCATTCTCCTTCCTCTTATCAAATGAGAAGTTATTGGATTTTAACTCTATTTTCAAATATATCTATTGGTTTACTGTTGGTGTCAACTGGTAGATAGAGCATCTTCAAACTAACTGAAGGCATCAATTAATATTTTTGTATACTTGCCTATTCTGCTACATGGTGGCTTTATTATAAAATGTCACCAACAGACTGCGTAATGCGTAATGTAGCTGAATCAGAAAATATACTACGTATGCTTAAAATTAATCTTTCTATCTGTTTCTTATTATAATTTTAATTGCTCAATGTGTGGTAGAAACAGAAGGTATGATGAAGACTCATGGGATATAATTGATATTCTGATTGTGGCAGAGTCTATGACTCATGCAAAACTTAGTCACTTCTGAGTTATCATGTCAGCCCACTGGTGGGATGTAATTTGTATCCCATTATAAGCTGTGGTAGTGCAATGCTTTTGTTACTGGGTTTGTAATCCAAAGGCCTAAACTAATGATTCAGAATAAATGCACGTTCAAATCCAAACATAGCCATTTTGTGAATTTTATTTCAGATTTACAAATCTGCAAATCAAAGCTTTTAGCAGTGCAAGTTGCCATGTTCGGTTGGATTGTCATTAGAAAACAGCACCAAATTGCATTTGTATAACGCCTTTAATGTAGTAAAACATCCCCAAGTCCAGGAGCATAATCAGATAAAGTACAAGTCATATAAGATGATTTCAAGGCAGATAACAAAAACTTGAATAAACAGTCAGTGCATTGAGTACAGGAGTTGGGAGGTCATGTTGCGGTTGTACAGGACATTGGTTAGGCCACTTGTGGAATTCTGCATTCAGCTCTGGTCTCCCTGCTTTGGGAAAGATGTTGTGAAACTTGAAAGGGTTCAGAAAAGATTTACGAAGATGTTGTCAGGCTTGGAGTGTTTAAGTCATAGGGAGAGGCTGAGTAGGCTGGGGTTATTTTCCCTGGGGCGTCAGAGGATGAGAGGTGACTTTATAGAAGTTTATAAAATCATGAGGGGCATGGATAAAGTGAATAGTCAAGCTCTTTTGTCCAGGGTAGGGGAATCCAAAACTAGAGGACATAGGTTTAAAGATGAGAGGGGAATGATTTCAAATGAACCCAAGGGGCAAGGTTTTGACACAGAGGGTGGTGTGTGTATGGAATGAGCTTCCAGAGGAAGTGGTAGAGGCTGGTACAATTACAACATTTAAAAGGCATCTGGGTGGAAAGGGTTTAGAGGGATATGAGCCAATTGCTGGCAAATAGGGATTATATTAATTTATGATACCTGGTCAGGATGGACGAGTTGGACTTATGGATCTGTTTCCCTGCTCTCCCTCTCTATGACTGTAGGTAGCTTTGAAGGAGTATCTTAAGGGAATAAAGGTAGGGGGTCCGAGCAATGTAGGAGGTGATCCTTGAGTTTGGGCCTAGGCATCAGAAGGCAGAACTCCATGCAAGGGGTGGATTGTAGTCAGGTTTGACGTGGAGGGTGTCAGATGCAGATGAGATGAGGCAGACTTAAAGATCGGCAGTGATTGAAATTTGTAGCCATGATAATGGTGCAATAGGCACGGTTGGATCTAACCTCAGGCCATGATTGCGAAAAGGCATGTGTACCCTCAGATGGTTAGGGAGAGGGATAGAGTCAATGGCTAGAGGGAAGAGAGTTTGGTTAGGAGGGGATTGAAGGCCTCAGTCTTTGCGATATTTAACTGGATGATATATCTTTTTCATCTGGGACTGGATGTTGGGCAGACTGACAACTTCGAGGCAGCGGTGGGATCAAAAAAGGATGCTACTGAAGTAGGGCTGGGAGATGGTGCTGTAAATATAGAACTTGACAAGTTTTCAATTGTCTCTAAGGACAACACTTCGAAAGTACTCAGATGAATGCAAAGTGCTTTGAACATGAAATCCTTGGAATAGGACCTGGAGAAGGGAAGCTTACCCCTTGAGCATGCTCACCATTCAGCACAATCACAACCGCTCTTCGCTAAGCTCTGCACCATTGCAATATCCCCTTAATCGTCAAAGGATGGTATACCAATGCAGGTCTTTCTTCATTCATTTAATCTCTGCGATATGTTAAATATTGCTGCCAGTTTGTCCCTTCATTGCATTGCAATGAGTACATCGAGTATTTACCCACAAGGGCAGTGCTTGCTACTTCTGCACTAGAGTTAGGATGAGGGCCTCACTGTGTCAAGTCATTTGCATTTTGAAAGGGATCCTGGTAAATCATTCAGGACGAAAGCTGCCCGAGGCAGGAGAAGGGAAAAACATTTCTCAAATTCTGTAGCTGAACCAGGTGGGATTACATATATTTCTCTTTGTGCCTTCCGATTTGAATAAAAATGACACTGCGGGGGGTGCAACTGAAGAGCGGTGAGTTTAAGCCCCTAATAATCAATTCAGTTTGCACACTGGTCAGCTCATAATGAGGATCAATGGAGGGAGTGAGGAGACATGGTATAGAGGGGCAATCATTGTGTTGTAGTCCACATCTCTGCACTGTGCAGAGTAGGGAGAAACTATTCCTCCAGTGGGAGGAAGCTCATTAACCAGAGGGCACACTTTTAATATAATTGGCAGAAGACCAGAGGAGTGATGAGATCATCAATCTCAGTGCATGCCTAAAAGAAAATTCTGTTCAGTTTATTTCCTAATTTTGAACACCTTTATTAAAAATTCCCCTTAGCCTTTTCTGTTCCTGGGAAACCTGATTGACGATGTGAACTGCCAAAGGAGCTTCATCACCTTCTGAAACATCTCTCTTGGTTTAGTTAGGAGGGTCTTTATTTGTAGAAAATAACTTTGGTGGCTACTGTCCGAGAGATGTACTTGAAAGTGCAAGTATTGGTCACCCAGACACAGCATTGCCCATGATATATGGGCATGGATGTGCAGCATGGATGGATGGGGAGAGGCAGTGGGTTATTTGTAATGTCATTGGATGAGTATTCCAGAACATCAGGCTTATGTGGACAAGGTTCATCATGGGAGGTGGTGAAATCTGAATCCGAATTGAGTTAAAGGAGTTAAAAATTGGAGTTACCATGTAACCGCTAATGTAAAAACTAGTAAGGTTCACTAACCTTTTAGAGGAAGGAAATTTGCCATACTATTTAGTCTGATCTAGATGTATTTCCAGACCCCCAGCTAAGTGGCTCCGAATTATCCTCTGAGATGGCCTGGAGAGCCAGTCAATTCTGGACACAAGTACTGGCCTTGCCAGTGAAGCACACATACTACACACGTTGTGGATAGACCATTTGATGAGATTACTTACAGTGTGGAAACAGGCCCTTCGGCCTAACAAGTCCACACCGACCCACCGAAGCACTAACTCACCCATACCCCTACAACCCACCCATACTCATTCACCTAACACTACAGGCAATTTAGCATGGCCAATTCACCTGGCCTGCACATCTTTGGACTGTGGGAGGAAATCCACGGGGAGAATGTGCAAACTCCACACAGTCAGTTGCCTGAGGTGGGAATTTAACCCTGGTCTCTGGCGCTGTAAGGCAGCAGTGCTAACCACTGTGCCACCGTGCTGCCCACATTTGGTGTGACCAGTTCATGCTGGTTCTTAATCACTGGGGAGTGAATCATAACCCTCACCTCATCTAAGTCTATTCAGAGTAACCCTCTACTCCATTCTTCCTCACATGTCATTCTCACCTCCTGCTAAGTGCATTGATGTTAAAAATAAATATTGGCCAGGACATATGTGGGTGGAGGGGATGAAGAGTAATTTGATTGTGCTTATTCAAAAGGGGCCTTTCACATCCTTCTGACATCCGGCTGGGGGAGTGGCTCCTCTGACAGTGCACCACCTCCTCAGCAGTGCATTAAGGCTGGGACGTGGATGAGGTGTTGAGGGCTTTCTCGGGTGGGATTTGAATATTCCCAGGCTGAATTTTCACATTGAGACCAAGAAAACAGAGGTTTGGATGCTTTCCGTGTCCCGAGGAGGGAAACGGCCATACAGCAAGCCTTTGGGACTTTGATCATGGGACCCTTTAATTTGTACTGAACCTTGTCCATATCAGGGTGACAAGTTTGGGCGGCATGGTAGCTCAGCGGTTAGCAGTGCTGCCTCATAGCGTCAGGGACCCTGATTCGGTTCCAGCCTTGCACATTCTCCCCGTGTCTGCGTGCGTTTCCTCCGGGTGCTCCAGTTTCCTTCCACAGTCCAAAGATGTACAGGTCAGGTGAATTGGCCGTGCTAAATTTCCTGTCGTGTTCAGGGATGTGTGGGTTAGGTCCATTAGTCAGGGGTAAATGTAAAATAATAGGGTAGGGGAATGGGTCTGTGTGGGTTACTCTTTGGAGGGTCAGTGTGAACTTGTTGGGCCAAAACGCCTGTTTCCACACTGTAGGGATTGTGTGTGAGAAAAACGAGCTCTTGAATTGAAGCTGTTCAATAGGAGCAGCTAGCTACAGGAAAAGACTAGTATCCAGGAAGACCTTTCTACAGTAAGGTGCCCCTCCATCACCTTGTCTGGAAAGAGTAATTAACAATGTCTACCAAAGGCACAATGCCCATCACGGTGACAAACAGGGTGGGTGGATTATCTACAGTACATCCTTTGGCTGAAACCTCCATTCAGGTATTCAGGGAAGGTCAGGACCATTAGGCCACTGTCCACTTCCTTTACCTACTGTGAAATAACTGCACAGAGGCTGGTATCGCATCACCAAGCCACTCTTTATTGACATGTCCATGCTACATGGGCTCTGATCAGTCAGCTCAAAGCTAGTCCTCAGACTGAGGAGACCTTCTGAATCTCCTGTGTATATCTGTCAGCCAGGACTCCCTGATTGGCCCTAGATTAACAACTAAGAGAAAGTGAGGGCTGCAGATGCTGGAGAGTCAGAGTCAAAAAGTGTGGTGCTGAAAAAGCACAGCAGGTCAGGCAGCGTCTGAGGAGCAGGGGGATCGACCTTCATCAGAAATGTGTGAAGGGTTTATGCCTGAAACATCGACTCACCTGTCCCTCAGATGCTGCCTGACCTGCTGTGCTTTTCTCGCACCACATTTATTAACCCAGATTAACAATCAAGGATCTCATAGTCTATGAGATCCACTTGGCCATGGTTCCAATCACTGCAACCTATTAACAAGGCTGTTTGTGAAGATAACATTGAGAATTGCTCATCTCTTGCAGGCTGGTAGCCTATCTGGGCTCCAAATCTACCTCCCTCAAAACTGGCCAGGTGCCAATGGCAAACTAGCCCGTGATATGGTTCAGTACTGCCCAAAACAATTCCCAACTTTAACTCTGCCTGAAAATCCTGCCCTCAGGCACAAAGACTATACTTACTGAACTAGGTCTGACATTTATAACCTTCTGTAACCTAAAACATTTAAAAACCTAAGCCCTTAATTGTCATTTTGGAGTTAATCTCATCTCCTACATTGTTACCTTGATGATGAGCATCAATATTAATTTTGGCCCACACTCAATGATGTAGGAAACAAAAGAAAGGAAGAGGGCACGTAGAATCAGTTGGAGTCTGGTGATAGAATTGCAAAAACCTATGTGAGATCTCTATTAATTTACAGAACAGATGTGCAGTCTGATTTTTCTGCAGAATGATTAACAAAAACCTGAGGGATTTCCAAACGACGAGAGATTTTGTTCCCGTTGTTAGAGAGTAACGATTCCCTCTGGCGGCTGGGTAAATATCCAAAGGTCACAACTACCTGCATTATTATAGCGCCTTTCAGGTGGTGAGAGTAACGTTGTCAGAGAGTAACGATTCCCGCTGGCGGCTGAGTAAATAATTGAAGGTCACAACTATTTGCATTATTATAGCACCTTTCAGGTGGTAAAAACATTCGGAGGCGTTTCACAGGAGCCTTATCAAAACAAAGAAAGACACCGAGATGTGTGAGATGTTAGCGCAGGTAACCAAAAGCTTGATTGAAGAAATAGCCAGAAAGAAGGACCCTAAAGGAAGATGAAAGATTTAGGAAAGCAATTCCTGAAGCTAGGGTAGGCAGCTGAAAGCATGGCCAACAACAGTAAAACATAATATGTTCAGAAAACCCAAAATTGGAGGTACCTGACATAGTTGTGAGGTTGGAAGTGATTACAGAGGTAGACAGGAGCAAGACCATGGGGAGATTTGAAAAGTAGGATACAAATTTTCAAATGTAGATATGACAGACAAGGAAGAAAAGTCGGTCGGTGAGGACAAGGACCAGTGAATGGGATCACTTCAAAGGATAGAATGTGTGAGGCCAGTTTTGGAATGGTCGATCTGGGGGTAACTAAGGCATTTCCTGAGAGTTTCAGGAGCAAATGAACTGGGGCAGGATGGGATTGGACTTACACAGGATCAGGCACAGGCCATTCAGCCCCTTGAGCAAAAGTGAGGACTGCAGATGCTGGAAACCAGAGTCTAGATTAGAGTGATGCTGGAAAGGCACAGCAGGTCAGGCAGCATCCGAGGAGCAGGAAAATCGACGTTTTGGGCAAAAGCCTTCATCAGGAATAGAGGCAGGGAGCCTCTCTCCACCCTGGAGGCTTCCAGCCTCTATTCCTGGTGAAGGGCTTTTGCTCGAAACGTCGATTTTCCTGCTCCTCTGATGCTCCTTGACCTGCTGTGCTTTTCCAGCACCACTCTGATCTAAACATTCAGCCCCTTGAGCCATTTAATGAGATTGTGGCTGATCTGTAGTCTAACTCCATATACCTGCCTTTGCTTTAAATCTCTTTTTTGCCTAAAAATGTTTTAATCTATTGCATATTTAAAATCAACGACTGATTCAGCATCCACCATTGTTTGTGGAAGAGAGTTCCAAACTCTAACACCCTTTCTGTTTAGGAATGCTTCCTGACAGCTCTCCTGAACGGTTTGGCACTAATTCTCAGACTATGCCCTCTAGTTCTAGAATCCCCAACCAGTGGAAATAGTTTATCTACCCTGTCTTTCCCATTAGTATCTTGAAGACTTTGATCAGATCACTTCTTAACCTTTTAAATTCCAGAGAAAACAGACGTACTTTGTGCAGTCTCTCCTCACCCTTCTTGTAAACTTACCTTGTACTCCCTCCAAGGCCAACATATCCTTACTAAAGTGTATATTCCAAATCTGCCCACAGTATTCCAAGTGGGATCTAACCAGTTCAGATTAGATTAGATTACTTACAGTGTGGAAGCAGGCCCTTTGGCCCAACAAGTCCACACTGACCCGCCGAAGCACAACCCAGCCGTACCCCTACACCTAACACAATGGGCAATTTAACATGGCCAAATCACTGTGAGGCAGCAGTGCTAACCACTGTGCCACCGTGCCGTCCACTGTACAATGTTACTTTGGGGTGCAGAAAGCCAGTTTAAATGTTAACAAAGATACGAGGTGGGAAGGTGGGTCAAATATGACTGCAAGGTTATGTATATTCTGGTTTAGCCCAGAATAGTTGGAGCTGATCACCAGGGAATAAGCATTATCATATTGTGAGATAGTAAAAGGGTTGAGTGAAATGGTGGTGAGATAAAAGTTACTGAGAGAATCATGTTGATAAGAAATAGAGGGGGGGTTAAGCACCGATCCTTGGAGGATCCAATACTTATGTTGACTTTGGGTGGGGTAGGGTCCATGGTCACAGTTGTCTAATGTAGGCAGTCAACAGTTTTCTGACAGCTTATTGAGTTTGTTAAGAAGCAGCAGTTTAGATATGATATGTTGTTTAACTGGACAAAGCAAGTGTACAGCTGTGACAACTGAGGAGGGTTCACTGATTCCGGGGGTCACACAGGGTGTCGGCATGGTGCTGGTCTCATTAAATTGCCAGAGATAGCACCAGCCGAGGAACCCTTCGTTGGGGACTTCCTCCTCTTCTGCTGGTCGGTGTCTTCAGTCTGAGAAAACAGATCTCTGAGAACAGCTGATGAGAACTACTGATGAGAAGTCCCCCAAATTAACAACTTATTGTTATGTCATATATCGAGGGGTAGGTAGCTTACACTTGTCAATCAACCGTCTGAACTCTTCTGGCTAATAGCCATGTGACTGCTACTCATAACGTTGAATGACCATTGGCCTCTTGCCCACCTGCATTCAAAAGTTAATTTTCATTCTTTCTGAGAGCTGAACCTTCATATTATTCGATGCAACACACTGACAATAGGGCACATTTGGCAATAGATAAATTATTGATGCTTTAATACGCACCATGATCGCCATGTATCTTGCTTTACAAACCTGGAAAGTTAATTCCTGTTGTAACAGCAATTTAATGAAATCTCAATGAAATATAGGATATAATTCATCTGGATAGCATGCAAAACAATACCTTTCACTGTATCTTGGTACATGTGACAATAATAAATCAAATCATGCGACACAGTAAATACAAGGAAAATTCAGCTCCAGAACTTCAATTTTTAACACGCTGAGTTTCACAGAGGTGTACAGCTCAGAAACAGGTTCAATTCATCCATGCCAACCAAATGTCCCACATTAATCTAGTCCCATTTGCCAGCAATTGGCCCATATTTCTCTAAACCGTTCCTATTCATTTACCCATCCAGATGCCTTTTAAATGTTGCAATTGCACCAGTCTCCACCACTTCCTCTGGCAGCTCGTTCCATACACACACCACCCTCTGTGTGAAAAAGTTGCCCCTGTAGGTGCCTTTTAAATCTTCCCCCTTTCACCTTAAAACAATGCCCTCTAGTTCTGGGCTCTCCCACCCCAAGGTAAAGACCTTGTCTATTTACCCTATCCACACCCCTCATGATTTTATAAACCTCTATAAGGTCACCCCTGAGCCTCTGACGCACCAGGGAAAACAGCCCCAGCCTATTCAGCCTCTCCCTATAGCTCAAACTCTCCAATCCTGGCAATGTCCTTGTAAATCTTTTCTGAAACCTTTCAAGTTTGACAACATCTTTCCTAAAGCAGGGAGACAAGATTGAATGCAATATTCCAATTATTTGACTTAGCTTAGGGAAATGCAGATATGACATTAGCCATATGACTACAACTGCATAAATACAGTGCATCCCTAGTAGGATTTGCAAAGATAGATTCAGCTCTGCTCTCTGTGAAAGTTCATGCTTTACCTTTGCTCTACAAAACGGGGTGGCATGGTGACTCAATGGTTAGCACTGCTACTTCACAGCACCAGGGGCCCAGGTTTGATTCCAGCCTCGGGTGACTGTCTGTGTGAAGTTTGCACATTCTCCTTGTGTCAGCATGGGTTTCCTCTGGGTGCTCTGGTTTCCTCTCACAGTCCAAAAGAAAAATGTGCAGGCTAGGTGAATTGGCCATGCTAAATTGCCCATTTTTTTCAGGGATGTCTAGATTATGGGCATTTGTCAGGGGAAATGTAGAGTAGTGGGGGGGGAAAATGGATCTAGGTGGGTTTCTCTGTGGAGGATTGGTGTGGACTTGTTGGGCCAAATGGCCTGTTTCCACATTGTAAGGATTTTTTTTAACTCCTGTTTTTATATTTTTTTCTTGTTTTGATTAGTAGGATACTGCAGGAATTATATGGTAAAACTCTAGATGACTTAATCAATTAAGCACAGTGAACAGAGATCAGTCATTAGGCTGATTATCAAACACAGATCAAATCAACCGATAGAACACAACAGACACGAGAGGTGGATCAGTGGTGCTGGAAAAGCACAGCAGTTCAGGCAGCATCCAACGAGCAGCGAAATCGACGTTTCGGGCAAAAGCCCTTCATCAGGAATAAAGGCAGTGACCTAACAGCTTCAGGAGCAGGAAGGCATTGCAAGTGATTCCCTCGTTGTGACTGACTAGACAAGTATATGTATGTGGGCACAGACTCACTCCGATGGATGACAGTGGAGAATGGGGTGGGCTCTTTTGATGCAGCGGTAGTGTCCCTATCTCTGAGCCATGAGAGCTAGGTTCAAGCCACACCTACTGTAGAGGTATGTAATAGCATCTTTGAACAGGTTGATCAAAAAATATGTGATAGTGCAGAATGCTAGTCAAGGATGGTGTAGTCAACATTGTCAAAAGCTGTAGACAGGATGAGAATAGATAGATTTCCATAGCCAAAAAGGATGGCACTTCTGACTTTGATGAGACCTGTTTTGATGCTGTGAACCTGTGACAATTCTTGCCGAAGGAATGAGAGGGGAAATGAGGTGGTATTCAGCCCTGAGCTCAACTCAAGTGCACGACTGGAATCTGAGCTGATCACAGCAAGTACTGTTTCCACCAGATCACACAAAGAGAGAGGCAAAGTCAATTAAAATGCTGGAGAAACTGCCAGTGTCTTTGATGCCAGAAGAAAGCTCTAGTGTGGGTACACATGAGGTTTATCAGCATATTATTCAGAATGGGGAATTTGAAATAGGAGAAGAGGTCAGAAGAGGTAGGAATGTTTCCTTCAAGATGAAAATGCTTAGAGGTTACCCAGTAGAGTTCTCAGAAGGTTTTTCAAGAGGAGATATGGAAAGTCCATCCAAGTAGCTACTGTTTTAATATCAATAGAAAAATATTTATGAGGGAGACAAGGAGAAACTTAATCAATCAAAGTTTCTTGTAATAGGTTCTATCAGTAGGATTTGGGCATCACTGAAAAATTCAGAATTTGTTGCTCATCCCTAACTGCCCTTAAACTCAATGGCTCATTAGGGAAATTTCAGGGGGAGAACAGTTAAGAGTCAACCATGTTGCTGTGGGTCTGGAGTCACATAGAATTCCTACAGTGTAGAGGCAGGCCATTCAGCCCCATGAGTCCACAGCGGCCCTCTGAAAACCATCATACCAGGTCCTCCCTATCCCTGTAACCCTGCATTTCCCATGGTTAATCCACCCAGCTTGCATATCCCTGGTCACTATGGGCAATTTGGCATGGCCAATCCACCTAACCTGCACATCTTTCACCCGTGGGAGGAAACAGACGTAGACACGGGGAGAATATGCAAACTCCACACAGATAGTTGCCAAGGGTGGAATTGAACCTAGGTCTCTGGTGCTGTGAGGCAGCAGTGTTAACCACTGAGCCACTGGCCACTTTAAGTAGATGAAACCAGGCAAGGGAAACAAATAACCTTCCCTGAAGGATATCAGCAAACTAGATGAGATTTAAGAACATTGTGGTCTCCATTACTGAGACAATGTTTACCTTATATTTTATGAATTGAATTTAACTTCCACCAGCTGTTGTGATGGCATTTGCACTCATGTGCCCCTAGAGCAACAGCCTAGATCTCTGGATTACTAGCTCAATGACATTACCATTACATCACCATCTATCCACAACAGTCAGGAGCTGGAAAGCTGTTCCTAAAAATAAGACAGAAACTGAACTTAGAGATTTCTGGACAAAAGTACTGAACTAAGTGTCTCTTTAAAAGTATGAGCACATGCACAATGGGCTGAAAAGCCTCTGTGTTTGCTTTAAGCTTCTATAATTCTATGAATGGAGGTGCAGTTCTTGCCTGAAAATGGAACACGTATTTGATGGCAATGGCTGCTTTTTAGCGTTGATAGGCTGAGAATATTATGGACAAAGACACCACAACTGGAGTACATTTGGCCCTTCATGACTCTGCCAATATGTTGAAAAAGCTGCACCATAAGTTATCCCTCAACCTTGCTACATAGCTCTGCATTTCTCATCTTTTGTATGTCTCCAATCAAAATGGGGATTTGGAGGTGCAACGACTCCAGTCCCACAGCAATAGAGTTGATATTTAACTGCTCTCTGAACTGGCCAAGCAAAACATTCAATTCAATTAGGGATGGGCAACAAATTCTGGCCTAAAAGCCTACATCCCATGAGGGAAGAAGTGTCTTTTTAAAGTTTTCATTTAATCTGTCTGCACCACCTTTTCAGAATTTGACTCCTTTACAACTCACTGTGTAAAGCCAAGCAAGGCTTTCTCACCTTTCCATTAGTTCCTTTGTGCATGATCTTAAATATGTACCTCCTGCTGGTAGAAACAATATTTATCATACAGTAAGTTTGTCCCTGGTAGATCTCCCCTTAACTTCAAAGTTATTATGAGACCCACTTGCCAAAATGAGTCTGCCCCTAATGAGATGTCCCCTTCCCTGGAGTGGACACACAGTCTCTAATATTTCACATCGGTGCCTCATCAAAGGAATTGGGTCCTTGCGGAGGTGATGGCCTAGTGGTATTATTGCTGGACTGTTAATCCAGAGCTGAAAAATGTGTTGCTGGAAAAGCGCAGCAGGTCAGGCAGCATCAAAGGGGCAGGAGAATCAACGTTTCGGGCATAAGCCCTTAATCCAGAGACCCAACTAATGTTCTGGGGACCCAGATTCCAATCCTGTCATGGCAGATTGTGGAAATTGATTTTAATAACAAATCTGGAATTAAAGAATCTAATGATGACCATAAATCCATTGTTCAATTGTAGGAAAAGCCCATAAGAACAAAGAACAAATGTGACTACAGCACAGAAACAGGCCCTTCGGCCCCTCCAAGCCTGTCCCGATCATCGTGCACTAACTAAACTGAAAATCAAACCTCCTGCCCTTATCCCTGATTCCCTCCGTATTCATGTAACCATCCAGATGCCTCTTAAATGTCACCAATGTGCCCGCTTCCACCACCTCTTCTGGCAGTGCTTTCCAGGGTCCGACCACTCTCTGCATGAAAAACCTACCTCGCGCATCTCCCTTAAACCTTCCCCCTCTCATCTTGAACCTGTTTCCCTGAGTAATTGAAATTTCAACCCTGGGAAAAAGCCTTTGACTATCCACCCTATCTATGCCTCTCATAATTGTGTAGATCACTATCAGGTCTCCTCTCAGTTGCTGTCTTTCCAGTGAGAACAATCCTAGTGTTTTTAACCTTTCCCCACAGCCAATGCCCTCGAGACCAGGCAACATCCTGGTGAACCATCTGCACTCTCTGTGAAGCTTCCACATCCTTCTGGTAGTGGGTTGACCAAAACTGCACATTGGTTCAGTGAAGTCCTTCAGGGAAGGAAACTGCCATCCTTACCTGGCCTGACCTACATGTGGCTCCAGATTCATAACAATGTGGTTGACTCTTAACTGCTCAGTTAAGGATGGGCAATAAATGCTGGCCTAGTCAGCAATGTACTCATCCTGGGAATGAATTTTAAAAAGTCATTCGGTGCACACGCCTCACTATCGCTGCATTGAGTGCTAGTCTTAGTGAGTGAGATTGCAACTCCCCAACCTCCCCTCCCCACCCCGCCCTGCCCTCCGGAGAACTGGAGCCCACAGTGTTGTTGATTGAACATTTGTTGCTGGGCACGGTTGTTAAGGAACCCTCAAAGGGTTAAGAGCAAACCAAAGACCTTTAAGAGGAAACTGAATCTGTTGATATTTCCCTGTATAATGTCACTAGTGCTTAGTATCCATGCAATTATACCATAAACTGGCTCACTAGGGGATTTATTTATGTTGGCAATATAATTGCTCTAATAAACTCCATATCCTGCTCAGATTCAGTGGCATATTTATGATGCATTGTGTGGTTTGTTCGCTCCAAAGTCAGGCTCCTGGTACAGGTGGCCATCTCCTCAAAGACCTAGAGTAAACAGCATTTGATTGCTTGAGTTTTGCCCTCCACCCCACCTTCAACTAAATTTGCATTTATTCCTTTCTTTTATTTTTAGGCAGTCCCGCCATCTCTGTCCCCGCTGCCATCTTGAAAGTCCGGGCCAGTTCTTCCAAAACTGTCCCGTCACATCCCTGTGACCCAAAGAGCCTCCAGTTCCCACTTCCTAAGATTCCCAAACCCTCCAGGATTGGCCTGGAGTGTCCCAGGAGGACAGGAGGAATGGCAGGAATTTTAAAAAAATGTATGCATGTTATTTTCACTTTCTGTCAGCCTTTCTATTCAATGACTTGGAAGGTATTAGAGATATACAGGGGGGATAGAAAACTGTCTGCTTGGATCAAATAAACAAGGACAATTAGGAATACAATAAATGTCAGGCAGGCCCAAATCATGTAAATGAATAATTAAAATTAATAAATGATCAACCAGTGGGCAACAATAGCAGGAGTATTACAGGGGAGAAAGAATGGAAGCAGAGGATTGCTACAGGCAGCATGTCATTAAACTGCAAAGGGTGCAGAAAAGATTTATAAGGATGTTACGGAGATTGGAGGGTTTGAGTTATAAGGACCTTTTTCACTGGAGCACAGGAGGGTGATGGGCGATAAATCATGAAGGACATTGTTAAAATGAATAGCCAAGGTCTTTCCCTGGGTGCGGGAGTCCAAAACTAGAGGGCATAGATTTAAGGTGAGAGGGAAAAGATTGAGGAAACCGGTAGGCGTGGACCAAAGGGTCTGTTTCCATGTTGTATGACTCTATGGCTCTGAGATCTGCATTGCTATAGCACCTCTTAGTATGCCCCAAAGTGCTTTACTTCATAACTTTACAAACTAGCGACGCACTTCTGAAATCCTGTCATGGTTAGAGTTTTCACAATAAGCATTCACGGGTTTTGGGTACCACAGACTATACCCTCCATCCCTAGGGAGCCTTTTGTTCTGAGGCAGTATCTCCTGTGACGGCAGAGGAAACATCTTTTCTGCATCTGCATGGTCTATCCCTTCCAAACGTTTGTAAGTTCCAAAAAGATTACTCCTGACAGTGACTCAGTGGTTAGCACTGCTGCCTCACAGCATCTGGGACAGGGTTTGATTCTACCCTCGGTTGACTGTCTGTGTGGAGTTTGCATGTTCTGCATATGTTAGTGTGGGTTTCCTTTGGGTGCTCCAGTTCCCTCCCACAGTCCAAAGATGCACAGGTTAGGTGGATTGGCCATGCAAAGTTATCCATAGCATTCAGGGATGTGTAGGTTGGGGTTGGGGGGTGGGGTTAGCCATAGGAAATGCAGAGTAACAAGGATAGTGTGGGTTGGAGGGTTGGTATGGAACTGATGAGCTGAATGGCCTGCTTTCACACTGTAGGGATTATATGATTCTCATTCACCTGAGAGTTCAGACTTGCTCCCTCACAAGACAGTCCCACCACTCCAAGAACCAGAAGCTGAAACCCCACTGATCTGTCTCCACAGCATGTACATTATGCCTGGAGGTGGCCAGAACTGCGTGGGAAATGGTAGAGGCAGATAACCTCATAGCCTTGAAAAAGTACTTGGATGAGCACTTGAAATGTCATAACCTCTAAGGCTATGGGCCTAATGTGGGAAAGGGGGAACAAGTGCAGATTTAGTGTGACTTTGGCAGAACATGCATAAGCCAAAGGGCCTCTTCTGCACTGTATGATTCTACCTGCATGAAATTCTCCAGGTGCTGTACGATCAGTTTTCTGTACAGCTGAAGCAAGGCTTGTGTGTTCCTGTCAAATGCCCTTGTGATCAAATCTAATACATTCTGGAAAAAATCCCACAAGCAAAAATGATCACATAGTCTGATTAATGATTTTGGTTGGGAAGTAAACATTGGACAGGATGTGGGGGAGAATTCCCCTTCTCTTGAATATGGAGCTTTGGGGGCTGTTTCACGTCCACCTGAGAGGGCCATTAAAACATTGTTCATAAGGCATTGTTACTTTGTAAATTGACGACACTTCAAAAGTACTTCATTGGCTATAGTGCATCTTTGGACAGCCTGAAACCATAAAAAGGCACTCTGTAAATGCAGTTTTTGTTTCTGCCTAACCCAAAAGTACAAAAGGAGTGGTCCAGCACTAAATACTGGATATTCTCTCTAGCCATGTGAAATGAATCAGCTGGGCAGAACAGAAAGAAGGAAAATATATAATTTTTTTTATTTTCTGATGGTGGGGCAACACTGCAAGGTGCAAGTATTGCGTATATTCTGGCACTGGCAACAGCAGCTCTCATGGAGAAATGGCTTGTTCACGAAACAAAAGGATTAATTATTGTGAAGTATTTCCTTAAAATAATAACTTGAGTTATTAACAACGGGATGGTCATCAATTAATCAACTGTTGAACTCTGTTACAAGGTTTTATAGAGTTATAGAAACTGAAGTCAATAGTTAAATTCGATGCGGGTCCCAAGTCAGATTGGTCAGAGAAGCATGGCCACTTGCAATGTAGCATTCTCACCACCAGGTGGTATCTTAGCAACATGATTGGGACAAGGAAATGAGTCAGAATTAAATTATATAAAAAGAAAAAAAAACAGAGCAGAGACCTACTTTTTCAAAGTAACTTCTCACAGCATTTGTCAGAGTTGTCGGTTAAGTAAGATGTTCAGTTCTGCTTTTCGTTAGACTAATCCCGAGTCTCTCAGTGGATCCTGTAACATGAGCTTTTGACTCCTAACAAAATCGAGTTTATTCATTAATTTCTAAAGAACAGGGGCACTGGGAGGAATAATAATGTACACGTAGAAACATCTGCATGCATAAATGCACGCTCACAGATGGAAGGGAGACATACTGACATCTACACACACAAACACACACTTTTGCAGACACATACACACACACATAATAGCAGTCATGCATGCACAAATACAGACATACACTTTTTCAAAGACAAGTCCAACAGACCTGCAAACACTTCAACACGCGTACAAGCACACAGCAATTATACATAAACTTAAATTACAAGGTTGAAGGTACAAAGAGCCATTACACAAGCTACGGTTACATTCTCTGGATTTAGAAATTTCGAGGGGGATTTGATTTAAAGTTTTCAGTTAAGGTAACTGATAGGGTAGATGCAAATATATCATTTATTTGATTACAGAATTCAAGGGCTGGATTTTCATTTTTAAGGTGTGTAGCTTCAATCAGAAAATATCCCAATTTGGTAAACTTCCTTCATAATATATCACAACAGACCCGACTCTGCTCTGCAATGGAAGGTGTAGGATTGAGTAATGCCTCATTTGTTGAAATGATTAATCATGGGACGCGGTCTGAGTCGTCCCGAGCTTTCCCTTGAGAAGGCAAGGGGGAGCTCCTTTCTTAAACTGCTGCAGTCAAAAAGTGTGGTGCTGGACAAGCACAGCCGGTCAGGCAGCATCCCAGGAGCAGGGGAATCAACTTTTCAAGCATAAGCTCTTCATCAGGAATGTGTTGCCCGTTTCTGATGAAGGGCTTATGCTCAAAACATCGACTCTCCTGCTCCTCGGATGCTGTCTGACCTGCTGTGCTTTTCCAGCACCACACTTTTTGACTCTGACCTCCAGCATCTGCAGTCCTCACTTTCCCCCAGTTAAACTGCTGCAGTTCAAGTGTTGGAAGTCGTCCCACAATGCTGGTCGAGAGAGAGCTAGGGATGTTTGGCTGAGAACCCAGACCTATGAAATGATTATGTCAGGAGGATGATGTTGATACAGCCATTGACTTTGCTTGAATGACATTTTTATATGGTTTTCATAAGTTGCTCTTTCTGTGATCTCTTTTTTCAATGTCTCAATGTTTATTTGCACAAGATTAAATGACATGAAATGTTACAGCTACTGTTATTGATAGTTAAGTGGTTTCTTCAATTAAAAATTGTGTAGGATTGTAGCGACATTTTTTTTACATAAATGCCATTACTAGATAGAGTTGTTTTTTAATGTAGAGTGTATAGGTGGAAGGCATCAATTGGCATCAGATTCACATAGAATGTATAAGGAGGAATTAAGTTAAAATAAAGCAGTCATGGGAGCATCTGTGAGACAATTTGGCCTCACCGTTCAAAAGATTCCATGAGAATCTCCTGAGACGTTTCAGAAACTGGGAAACACTTCCACACACAAATGATGGTAGAATACACGCAAATGGTACTTATATTAGATCGATTGTTAACTTTGACAGATTATGAATGAATAAATGAATGAATGAATAACTGATTCCTCCATCCACCTATCGCACTCACAGCTACCTTCCCCCCAGCCCAAACCCCTCCCATTTATCTCTCCACCCGGCCGAGGCTCCCAGCCCCATTGCCTGAAATGTCAATTTTCCTGCTCCTCGGCTGCTGTCTGACCTGCTGTGCTTTTCCAGCACCACATTCCCGACTCTAATCTCCAGCATCTGCAGTCCTCGCTTTCGCCTGCCTGATCCATTGCCGTATCTATCTCGGGAGGTACAGTGAAAAGTCTTCTGTTGCCACAAACGGGCACCATTTTGAGGTGCAAAAGATTAAAACGAAACATAGAATCATAGAAGATAGGAGCAGGAGGACGCCATTCGGCTCTTCGAGCTTGGTCCAC
This sequence comes from Chiloscyllium plagiosum, assembly GCF_004010195.1. Taxonomy (NCBI): domain Eukaryota; kingdom Metazoa; phylum Chordata; class Chondrichthyes; order Orectolobiformes; family Hemiscylliidae; genus Chiloscyllium; species Chiloscyllium plagiosum. The sequence continues at coordinate 9,537,349 of NC_057710.1, forward strand.
CATTCATCATGATCATGGCTAATTGTTCAACTCAATAGCCTAATCCTGCTTTCTCCCCATAACCTTTGATCCCATTCTCCCCAAGTGCTATATCTAGCCACCTCTTGAGTACATTCAATGTCTTGGCATCAACTATTTCCTGTGGTAATGGATCCCACAGGCTCACCCACTCTTTGGGTGAAGAAATGTCTCCTCATTTCCATCTTAAATGGTCCACTCCGAACCCTCAGTGGGTGACCCCCTGGTTCTGGACACACCCACAATCAGGAACATCCTCCCTGCATCTACTCTGTCTAGCCGTGTTAGAATTTTATAAGTCTTTATGACATCCCCCTCCCTCATCTGAACCCCAGCAAAATCAATCCTAACCTAGTCAATCTCTCCTCATGTGTCAGTCCCGCCATCCCCGGGATCAGCCTGGGAAACCTTCGCTGCACTCCCTCAAGAGTAAGAGCATCCTTTCTCAGAAAAGGAGACCAAAACTGCCAACAATATTCTCGGTGTGGCCTCACTGAGGCCCTGGATAACTGCAACAACACATCCCCCTGTTCCTGGACTTAAAACATCTACTTAAGCTAGGTCTCTGCAAGGTCCGTGCTCTGGGCCTTACGGCAGCCAGGAGTCCCCAATCTGCTATCACTGCAGCCGACACCTCACCACCAGTTCCAGCAGCCCATGCAACTGGCTCACAAGACCAGGAAACCCCGTCTCCAGTCACTGCTGACACTGTTCCGGCCTCCCTGTGACATCAGAAAGATGAAGAAAAGAATTATAAAAAGAGGAAATATGAAAAGGAGAGAGAGAGAGAGAAGAAAAGAATATAGCTGGCCTGGAGCAGACGGGCCTAATGTGCTGGTGCAGCCAACTTGGAGAGTTTCATGTAAAACTTAGGAACGTTGAGGAATATGGGACAAAGGCAGGCATGTGGGATTAGTTCAAAGGTCAGCTATGACCTATTGTGTTTTCATATTCATACATATCCACACATCAAAAACTCAGAATACAACTCATTGTGTTCTGAAGCTGTGGCATGGTGGCTCAGTGGTTAGCACTGCTGCCTCACAGCACCAGGGACCTGGGTTCAATTATAGTCTTAGGTGACTGTCTGTGTGGAGTTAGACATTCTCCCCGTGTCTGCGCGGGTTTCCTCCCACGATCCAAAGATGTGCAGGTTAGGTGAATTGACCATGCTAAATTGCCCATATTGTTCAGGGATGTGTAGGTGAGGTGTATTAGTCAGAGGTAAATGTAGAAAGATAGGGTAGAGAAAAGGGTTTGGGTTGTATAGTTTTTGGAGGGTTGGTGTGGACTTGTTGGGCTGAAGGGCCTGTTTCTACACTGTAGGGATTCTATGTCTATGCCTTCTTAGTTCAAGTAGTGCATCATGTCATACTTATGGTTTAACAGATTGGCCTCAGTAAAGTAGCACTCACAGCTCTAAGATTGTGAGCTCTCAATGACATAGTCTCCGTTGTTTACTCCAACAGATAATCTAGGGCGATACGAGAATACAGTCCTGATGGAGGGCTGCACTGTCAGACGTGTTGCCTTAAATGAGATGTGAAGCCAAGGCAATGCTTACCTCTTGGGTTAATGTATAAGCTCCCATTGGTGCATTCAAAGATGACCCATGAACTTCTCTTGATCAACACACGGCCCAGAGTCAAGCTCATGAAAATAGACCTGCCTCATTTGCTGTCTGTCGTTACTACAACAGTGACTGTACTTCAGCTGTAACTTCAGATTTGAACAGTTCAGAAAACATCTTCATGGCCTCTCGCCTCCTTATCTCTGGATTTTCCTCCAGCCCTACAGCTTCTAAGATCGCAGTACGTTTTCTATTCTGATCTCTTGTTGAACCATGATTTCCAATGGCACCAGGTTGCACTCCCTCCTCACATCGCTCCCTCCCCATCTCTGCATTTAAGATGCTGCTTAAAGCCTGTTAAACCTTTAGTCACCTGTCCAAATATCCCATTATGAGACTTTCTGCTGAGGATTATTCGATAACATTCCTATGAGGCATCTTATCATGTTGTTCTACCTTGAAGGTGCTTTATAAAAGCTATTGATTGTCATTAGGCATAGAGTCCTACAGCACAGAAACAGATTCTTTGGTCCATGCTAACTATAGTCCCAAACTAAACTAGTCCCACCTGCATTTAGACCATACCCCTCTCACACGTCCAATTCATCATAGAATCCCTACAGTGTGGAAACAGGCTATTTGGCCCAACAAGTCCACACCGACCCTCCAAACAGTAACTCACCCAGACCCATTCCCCCACCCTATATTTACCCTTGACTAACACACACATCCCTGAACACTATGGGGCAATTTCCCATGGCCAATCCACCTAACCTGCACATCTTTGGACTGTGGGAGGAAACCCACACAGACACAGGGAGAATGTGCAAACTCCACACAGATAGTCACCCAAGGCTGGAATCAAACCCGGTCCCTGGCACTGTGCCGCCCAGGTGGCGCCTATTCATGTCCTTATCCAAATGTCTTTTAAATGTTGTAGCTGTACCTGTGCCCACCAATTCCTCTGGAAGTTTATTCCATCCGTGCTCTGTGTAAAAACGTTGTGTCCCCAACCCCCCAGCCCCCACACCCCTCTCCACAGATACCATGATGGCATCAGCAGCCTAGTGCATTAGGCCAACCTTGGTAAGTTAGAGACATGTTATGCCATTGCCTTTTGAAGAATAGCAGACCAGGGATCTCTCCTGTTCCCACCGCCTGCCGCCAGGCATTTTAGCCCAGCTTTTGTGATTAACAAGGCTTGAGTTGGGACTTGAACCCAGATCTTCCAGCGTTGAGACAAAAATACCTCCACTCCAGTACAAAACCCATACTATGTGTTATGAATTAAAAAAAATACGTTGGAATGTCCCATAGACATGAAGCAGATTGTAAACAGTGCTCTTATTACGATCCGTCCCTAGATGAGATTTCCCAATATATTTTAATTTCTGATGGGATACCCGAAAACCTCGGGTGAGGAGAAATGTGCAGGCTCCCCTTCTTTTTCACCCACTGCTTGGTTGCTCAGAATAAGGTTAACTCTAAAAGAATCCCTTTCCTTGTAGTCACGTTTGTCCCAGACCAAATGAAACTGTGATTTAAAAGAAATAAGTAGGCCTCTTTGAGTTAATAGGGACAACTCGGGATGGTCAATAAATACTGGCCAGCCAGCAATACCCATGTCCAACTCATGAATATTAAAAAAAAGAGAGTCTCTTAGTTACAACACATGAAAAGATGTAATAAATCATCAAACATATACAAATATTAGGAATAAGAAATGAGTCCAAAAGAAAAAGACAGATGTTAGAAAGAATATACAGATCAGCCTCTGAGTCATTCCACTGAATAGAATTTCTACAGTGTGGAAGCAGGCCATTTGGCTAATCAAGTCCACACTGACCCCTGAAGGTCATTCCACCCAGACCCACCCCATCACCCTGCATTTCCCATGGCTAACATACCTAGCCTGCACATCCCTGAACACAATGGGCAGTTTACCACAGTTAATCCACCCAACCTTCACATCTTGAGACCGTGGGAGGAAACTGGAGTACCCAGAGGAAACCCATGCAGACATAGGCAGAATGTGCAAGGCAGCAGGTCTAACCATTGAGCCACTGTGCCAATCATGAAGAGGAGATAATAGAACTCCATGGCTATTACATTGGGCTGAACCAGCAATGCTGATATTGGTGGCTGAACAGTCATTATCAAAATATCAAAGGGATAGCATGGTAGCTCAATGGTTAACACTGCTGCCTCACAGCGCCAAGGATCTGGGTTTGATTCCACCCTCCGCTCTGTGTGGGTTTCCTCCAGGTGTTCTGGTTTCTTCCCACAGTCCAATGATGTGCAGATTACATTGACTGGCCATGCTAAATTGTGTGTAGCATCCAGGAATGTGCAGGTTAGCCACGGGAAATGCAGGGTGATGGGTGGGTCTGGGTGGGATGCTCTTCGGAGGGTCAGTGAAGACTCGATGGGCCAAATGGCCTGCTTCCACACTGCTGGGTTCTATGATTTTTGGCTTTGTGCATTGACTGAAATTGTTTTGTTGTGGTTCCCTTTGATGGTGATTGGCTGGAAACTGTGTGAAAAAGAGTTTTTTTTCCCTTTCTGTACTTGTAGCGCAGGGGTGCTTAGTAGCTGTTACAACAGCAGTGATGCTATGGAACACTAGCCTGTACATTAACCAACCAATGGTAGCATCAATTTTTAGCCCCTTTAATGCATATCTCCATAAGGATAAAACACAAACATGATAACTTGCTGCTGAGAGAACAGTGGATAGTCAACGTATTGTTAACTCTTCCTTTTTGCTTCTTCTGTTAGTCCCCTTACTTCATCCAGGAGTGACCGTTCAGGAGTCAACACAGACCTCTGCCAGACAATCATTGACTTTGCATTCATCTTGTGGATGTGCTGATGCCCTTTGCTAAAGAATTGTTGGAATTAAAAGTTAAATCTACTGTCATGATACTTCTAAGTTCTTTCCTTTTCCAGGCTTCTGAACACTGTTAGGGATATTGCAATTCTCCTGGGTGCCCAGTGCTGGGTTGGGAAACTAACATGAGCCATGATTTTGAAATGAAAATGTCGGAATTAAGCTCACGCTAACCCCCAGCACAGGTGGGTAGCTCGATGAGACTCAGGGTTTACAGCATATCGATGTTCCATGCTCTTTAACAGTAGTTTATAAACATCAAGTTAGAAACTATCCCCCAGTGCCCCCCACACCACCAGGGTAAATGGGTATTTTGTGAAAAGACTCCAAAATTTAAATTGGATGTTTATTCGGGAGTAAGGATTTCACTGAGAAGATTTTCAAAGGACTTCTTCCAGTTTGGTTTTATTAAGAATCTGATTCTTTTAACTTATATCTTGTACTTTGTCAAAAAAGGTAATTTTCAGCCATTTAAAATCAGTTTAATTCCTGTATAAAAAACAATTTAAATACTAATGTGATAAACTCACGGTTGCATGGGGCTTTTATATTCATTGACAGCATGTGGGCGTTTAGCAATAACTAGCCCCTCAGACTCTCAAATTGCTTTCAGAGGGCATTTAAAAGTCAAACCCATAGCTGTGGGTCTGAAGTTGCATGTAGGCCAGATTGGGGAAGGACAGCAGAATTTAGACTAAGGCAGTTGTGAAATCTCATGAGTGCGTCAATGGTGACTCTGTCATATCTCATTCCTTAAAAGTTAATTCAAGGTGGGCAAGGCCAGCAATTGTCACCCAACCCTTATTGTCATAGAGTCATAGAGATGCACAGCATGGAAACAGACCCTTCGGTCCAACTCGTCTATGCTGACCAGCTATCCCAACCCCATCTATTCCCACCTGCCAGCACCCGGCCCATATCCCTCCAAACCCTTCCTAATCATATACCCATCCAAATGCCTTTTAAATGTTTCATTTGTACCAGCCTCCATCACATCCTCTGGCAGCTCACTCCATACACGTACCACCCTCTGTGTGAAAAAGTTGCCCCTTAGGTCTCTTATATATCTTTCCCCTCTCACCCTAAACCTATGCCCTTTAGTTCTGGACTCCCCTACCCCAGGTAAAAGACTTTATCTATTTATCCTATCCATGCCCCTCATAATGTTGTAAACCTCTATAAGGTTGCCCCCTCAGTCCCTGAACTGAATTTCCAGGTCATTCCAAAGAGTGGTCACGAACCAACCTCACCATATCTCCAGCCCCTGAGCTAGCTAGCTGTTGCTCTAAGGCATACTTTCTTGCACTCTTTTCCATGCAAACCGTAACACAGCCCAGTTTTTAGTGATTGATGAGTTTAATCACTGGCAAAAGTCACAAGTGCGTCATGTCTTCCACTGTCAGTGAACCTTATGCCCACCAAGCCAACTGCTTTTCTTTCCTTGTGAGGAGGCTTATCTCAGGGTTTTAATGAACTTCGACCTCAGGCCAGGCTGCTCATAAAACCTCTTCTCTTCCTGCTTTTGTGTCGTCCGATCAACTGTACAATATTTACACAGCAGAACCACAGTTTGTTTTGCTGACAAATGGTATGTTGTATGTCGAGTGCACTGCATCTGTTTTAAATCCGGACTTCACCCAGACCGACAGCGTCATCCTTCTGAGTTGCAACGTTTAACTTAAACACACATATAAACCACAGGAAACAGTTAGGACATCATCCAGCCAACTAACCTTTCAATAACTGTAAGCTCCACGTGTTTTTCCTCATTTTGGGTAACGCAGCTATTTTAGAATGACTACCCATATTGGGTGATTTTATACCATCCACTCTGTTACAGGATTCTGATATTGGGCTACACCCTATCAAATGGAGCCGCGAAATAATTGTAAAATAAATGCAGAATAGTTTATCAATATCTGCACCCTATTAAGTTAAAAAGCACACAACACCAGGTTGCAGTCCAACAGATTTATTTGGAAGCACTAGCTTTCGGAGTGCTGCTCCTTCATCAAATGGTTGTGGAGTATAAGATCATATGACATAGAATTTATAGCAAAAGTTTACAGTGAGATGCAACTGGTATTATATATTGAATAAAACCTGGATTGTTTGTGAAGTCTCTCATCTTTTCGAATGGCCATGTTGGTTTCAGTTCTTTCCTATGTAAATCCCAGACCTTTTTAATAATTCTAACTTCTGCTTCAAACAACTGAGATGAATTTTAGGGTGTTGTCCTTTATCCATGAACTTCTCCGCTTTAATTTTCAGCGATTATTAGACCCACTGATCAGATTGTGCATTTCACGATCTGGATTTTGTTTCCGTCAGTAGAAATAATTTGTATATTCAGGACACATATTTGCAGAAACGTTCATCTGAATACTTCTCAAAAGATAGCGTCATTCTCCAGATGAGGATACATTGGAAAGAAATGGTAATTGATATGAAAGTGGCATTTGGGAATTCTACTCTAAAATTCCTGTCTGCATTAGTAACCCGTGAAACTGGAATCCTCCCATTCCAAATCTTTTCCCACTGTCAGTCAGCTCATTAGCTATGCATCTACTGAGAGGGGAGTGAGGGATTCACAGAGCGAGAAAAAAAGAGCATGTCATGAATATTTACATCGAGGTGGTATAATGATGTCGAGATACATAACAGACAAGGCCTACCTGCAGAGTATTTCAAATCAATTATCGCTGATCCCTTACATTTTAGTATGTCACTTCCTGTCAGTCAACCTGCGATTACAGTGAAGATATTTGAAAGTAGGCCTTGCAGCCTGCTGGGATTAGTACGTTCCTTTCATGTCTCACAGAGTTTAGTGCTATCTCTTTACGGAGGGTTGAAACGGCACTGCTTGAGACTGTCCACTCTGATTTTAGTGATCAAGCCTGTGACATCTGCATTGAGAAAGAAGTGCTTGCATTTATATAGAGCCTTGCACGAAGTCTGGGGATCTAAAGCACTCAGAAGAAATGAGGTACTTCTGATGTTCTTAATGCAGTGAAGGTGGCAGGCAATTTGTGTAGAGCAAGCTCCTGCAAACAACAATGAGCAGGCCATTGGTTTTGCAACATCCGAGGAGCAGGAGAATCGATGTTTCAGGCCGGAGCCCTCCATCAGCCCTTCAGCAGGAATCAGGTTGCAAATGCCTTGATATTGAAACGCTTATCCTTGATTTCAAATCTCTCCATTGCCTCACCCCCCAATCTCTGTAATCTCCTCGAGCCCCACAACCTTTCATAATATCCATGCTCCAATAATTCTAGCCTCTTGAATATTTCTAATTGGAGTCACCCAAATGTTGATGTTCATGCCCTCAGCTGGTTTTAAACGTGGAAATCCTCTCCTTAATTGTCTCCTCCTTTTCCACCTCTCTTTCCTCCCTTCGTATTCTCAAATATATAACTCTTTGATCATGCCTTGGCCATCTGCGCCATAGGAAACACAGATTCCATATTTTTTTGATCATTCCTGATGAAGGCTCGAGACGTCGATTCTCCTGGTCCTCGGATGCTGCCTGACCTGCTGTGCTTTTCCAGCACCACACTCTCGACTTTGATCTCCAGCATCTGCAGATATCACTGTCTCCTCGGCCATTGGTTTTGACAAGGCTGGTTATTGGTCAAGAACCTGGCAGTTAACTCCCTTGTTCTCTAATTAGTGATGCAAGATTGCTTACAACCCCCGAGAGATGAGGCAGACTATTGAGTTTAACATCGCGCTAGAAAGGCAAGAACTATGACGGTTCAACCCTCCCTCAGTAGTTCTCTGAGCGTCAATTTTGATTTATGTGATCAACTTCAGGAGTGGGAGTTGAACTGAAAATCTTGTGATTTGGAGATGATAGTGCTACTGCCAGAATTCATGGTTTAAAATCTTAATTTTTTTTCGTCTTATTTGAGTTTTGGTTTCCTTAGAGTCATAGAGATGTACAGCACGGAAACAGACTGTTTTGTCTAACCTGTCCATGCCGACTAGATATCCCAACCCCATGTAGTCCCACCTGCCAGCACCTGGCCCATATCCCTCCAAACCCTTCCTATTCATATACCCATCCAGATGCCTTTTAAATGTTGCAATTGTACCAGCCTCCACCACTTCCTCTGGCAACTCATTCTATACATGTACCACCCTCTGCGTGAAAAAGTTGCCCCGTAGGTCCCTTTTATATCTTTCCCCTCTCACTCTAGACCTATGCGCTCTAGATCTGGACTCCCCCACCTCAGGTATAAGACTTTGTTTATTTTTCCTTACCATGCCCCTAATGACTTTATAAACCTCTATAAGATCACTCCTCAACCTCCAACGCCCCAGGGAAAACAGCCCCAGCCTATTCAACCTCACTCTATAGTTCAAATCCTCCAACCCTGGCAGCATCATTATAAATATTTTCTGAATCCTTTCAGGTTTCACATCTTTCAGATAGGAAGGAGAGCAGAATTGCATGAATATTCCAACAGTGGCCTAACCAATGTCCTGTACAGCCACAACATGACCTCCCAACTCCTGTACTCAATACTCTGACCAATAAAGGAAAGCATAACTCATGTCTTCTTCACTATCCTATTTACCTGCGACTCTACTTTCAAGGACCTATGAACCTGCACTCCAAGGTCTCTTTGTTCAGCAATACTCCCTAGGACCTGACCATTAAGTGTATAAGTCCTGCTCTGATTTGCCTTTCCAAAATACAGCATCTCACATTTATCTAAATTGAACTCTATCTGCCACTCTTCAGCCTATTGGCCCATCTGATTAAGATCCTGTTGTAATCCAAGGTAAGCTTCTTCGCTGTCCACTACATATTCTTATGTCTTTTCCTTCAAGTCGTATCTCCCCTGGTGTATGATTTTCACTAGGACCTATCTCATTTCTACCTCATTTAAGAAGTCATTCGTCAGTAACAAAATCAATAGAAGGGGCTCAGTGGTTAGCACTGCTGCCTCACAGCACCAGGGATCCAGGTTTGATTCCAGTCTTGGGCGACTGTCAGTGTGGAGTTTGCACATTCTGCCTGTGTCTGCGTGGGTTTCCTCTGGGTGCTGTGGTTTCTTCCTACAGTCCAAAAGATGTGCAGGTCAGGTGAATTGGCCGTGCTAAATTGCCCGTAGTGTTAGGTGCATTAGTCAGAGGGAAATGGGTCTGGGTAGGATCGGTGTGGACAGGTTGGACTGATTGGCCAGTTTCCACACTGTAGGGAATCTAATCTAATCATGTGGAGCTGGAAGAGAACAGCAGATCAGACAGCATCTGAAGAACAGGAAAGTCAACATTTCAGGTCGAAACCCAAAATGTTGGGTTTCACAAGTACACTGACAATGCTGAGTTCTATCTCACCACTCCGTCTCTCCATCTGTTCCTGACTGGTCACGTTGGTTGGTTGATATCCTGTACAGGATGAACAGAAATTTGCTCAAACTCAATGTTGGGTAGAGCAAAACCATTGCCTTTGATCCTTGCATCAACTCCTAGTTCCCATCACCAAATTTATCCTTCTCTCTGATCACTGCCTGGGCCAGAACTGGACTGTTTACAACATTGGTGTCCTGTTTGATCCTGAGATAAGCTTCTGACCACCCATTTACAAAGAACATTTATTTACTTCTCTGTGATAGAGCCAGACGCTGCTCATGCCCCAGTTCATCTCCTGCTGAAGCCTTCATTCGTGCTGTTTTTGTTCACCCTCCAGACATGTTTGTTTCAATGCAATCCTGTCCTCTTCTCAACTCCCATCCATGAAAATTTGGGGCAATCCAGGACATTGGTGTCCACATCTGAACTTGTAGCCAGTCACCCATTACCCTTGCTCTTGCTGACATGCATGCGTTCTTGGTTGCTAATGCCTTGATATTGAAATGCTTACCCTTGATTTCAAATCTCTCCATGGCCTCACTCCCTGATCTCTGTAATCTCCTCCAGCCCCACAAACCTCCATAATGTCCAAGCTCCAATAATTCTAGTCTCTTGAACATCTAAAATTGGAGTCACCCAAATGTTGATGTCCATGCCCTCAGCTGGTTTTAAACTCAGAAATCCTCCTTTTCCACCTCTCTTTCCTCCCTTTAATATTCTCAAAAACATAACTCTTTGATCAAGCCTTGGCCATCTGCACCATAGGCAACAAAGATTCCATACTTTTTTCAATAATCTTGTGAAGCCTCTTAGGATGTTATTCTCTGCTGAAGATTCTATATGAATGCATATTGTCTTTGCTATGGTTGAGACTATTGCAAGGGAGAACCAGAGAGAATGACAGAAAGAGAGACAGTGCTATAGAACATGACTATGCAGATGGCAGGAAAAAAATGAGCTCACAAGAGGCCTGACCTCATGCTGTTCTGCCCACCTAAAAAGACCCCAACAATTCCTGAGCTGGTAATGAGAGCTTTCTGTGAGTGAATTGGCTGTTAACGTTTCTAGATCACAAAGCAACTCCACTTGCATTAGCACTTTGTTGGCTCTGAGGTTCCTTTGGGATGAATTGAGGTCATGAAACGCTATACAAAAAGACAAGTTCTCTATTCTTTCAACTGCCGAGACACTCATCGATGTTATTTGAAATCAAAAGTCGAATTGAAACACTCACCCGATTAAGTTCTCAACAGCGGTTTGATAGGTGCTGCTGAGTAGCTAAGCTTTGCAAGGGCACACTCAACCCAGTATTGTCACACAAATAGTCATCAAGTCATAGTTATAGAGTCATACAGCATGAAACCTACGGTCCAACCAGTCCATGCTGAACATAATCCCAAACTAAACTAGTCCCACCTGCCTGCTCCTGGCCCACATCCCTCCAAACATTACCTATTCATGTACTTATCCAAATGGCTTTCAACTGTTCTAATGGCATCCATATCCACCATTTCCTCAGGGAGTTCCTTCCACACATGAACCACACTCCTTGTAAAAAACTTGCCCACATGTCTTTTTTAAAACTGTCTCCTCCCATCTTAAAAATGCACCCCTGAACCCCCAACCCCACCACCATCCTAGGGCAAAGACAACTACCATTAACTTTATCTATACCCCTGATTATTTTATAAATTTCCATAAGGTCGTCTCTCAACCTCCTATGCTCCAGTGATAAAAGTCCCAGCCTAATGCAGCCTTTCTTCATAACTCAAACCTTCCACATCCGGCAACATCCCGGTAAATCTTGTCTGAACCCTCTCCAGCTTAATAAAAGCCTTCGTATAACTGGGTGACCAGAACTGGACACGCTATTCCAGAAGAGGTCTCAGTCCTGTACAATCTCGACATGACTTCCCAACTTCTGTACTCAAAGGACTGAGCAATGAAGTGCTGACTGCCTTCCTGATGAAGGGCTTTTGCCCAAAACGTCGATTTCGAAGCTCCTTGGATGCTGCCTGAACTGCTGTGCTCTTCCAGCACCACTAATACAGAATCTGGTTTCCAGCATCTGCTGTCATTGTTTTCACCTTTTTAACCATCCTGTCTATATGTGATACAAGCTTCAAATAATTTGCACCTGAACCCTTAGGTCGCTCTGTTCTACAACACAATAAAGGTTATTTGTCTTCAAGCATTATAAATAATGCAGGCATGGGTCGAATATATAACCATTCCATATCTCAAAACTTATTGAGTCCAAAGAAAAGGATAATCCTCACTTTTATGACCCTTGTAAACTAGTTTCAAAGTATCTTAATAGGCTCATAAATAGCAGGTTTTATGTCCAAGATTCTTTAATTCCACTATTCAGATAATTAGTATCATCTGTTTTCAGTTGGAAGTCATAGTTGAGATACATGTCCCATCACCCTGTGATCTCAGGTTACCTAATGCTCCACCAATTGGGCTCTGTCCCATCTCTGAGCCGGAAGACTCAGTTTGAGTTCCAGAGATTTGAAAGCAAAAAGACCAGCTATGAGTGCAGTGTCGTACTGAGGGAATGCTGCATTGCCCCAGGTGCTGACTTTCTGCTAAAAAAATTGGACACTGCTGCATCGACTTCACTCAGGGAAAACTAAAAGAACATATGGCACTATGCAAAGATCTGTAGGAGACCTCTTCTTGATGTCCTTCCCAATATTTATCCCTTAACCAACACATCAAACAACTTATTTAGCTCTTACTACATTGCAACATGTATGGAACTTTGACATGCACAAATTGCTTGCCATATTTTCGACATTACAACAGAAGCTGTGGTGAATAACTTTGGAACATCTTGTGGTAGTGAAAGGTGTTAGCCCTTAATTCCTATTCAAAAATCTATCTATCATTGCCTTAAACAAAGTAGCCTCAACTGCTTCACAGGGCAGGGATTTCCACAGATTTGCCTAAGGGCAGATCTTGTCCTTATAGTACCACACTTTTTAGCCTCACACTTCCTCATTTTTATTCATTCTTTCCCAGTGTGAGTGTCAACATTTATTGTCCATCCCTAATTGCCCTTTTGAAAGTATTGGTGAGCTACTTTCTTCACTTGCTGCAGTCCATCTGGTTCAATTTTTCTGTCGTAGTTTGGTACAACTGCATGAATTGTTCGTCCACACCAAAGGGCAGGTAAGAGTCAACAGCACAGCAGTGGGGTCACATATAAGCCAGAGCCAAGAAGTTGGTTAGCTCAGTTGGCTGGACGGCAGGTTTGCGATGCAGAGCGACGCCAACATGTTTCAGTGTTGAAAAGTGTGGTGCTGGAAAAGCGCAGCAGGTCAGTCAGCATCCGAGGAGCAGGAAAATCGACGTTTTGGGCATAAGCCCTTCTTCAGGTACATGTTTCTGTACCAACCAAGTTTACCATGAACGATTCACCTTCTCAACCTTAGCTTGGTGCTCCATGTTACTAGTCCAGTGACATTACCAGCATGTCATAGCCTGTTTCTTATCAATCACTCATAGACGGTTTCCATATGCAATTTTGAGTTGTCATCCACTTGCTTCTCTCTCTCTCTCTCAGTCCATATCAATCTTACCTCCTTTGGTCATCTCTTTCAGTGACTGCTTGTGCCTAAGGCTAATCCAAACTTATTGCCTTTTCCTGATGTTATTCATGAATGAGCTTTCATCTTGAGGGCTTTCTCGTTCCTGTTGTGTTCTCACCAACTGGTCACTCCATAGTTTCACAGAATTTCAATTCACTACTTTATTTGTCTTTGACTGTCCACTTTTCTCAAGGTCCACAGTTCAGCTCCATGCAACTTAAGATTCCAAATCACAGTCCTGGTCATTTTGTCTTCTTAATAAATTCTACTGATTATAACACAGAGCAATTCATTATGTTTGGAGAATGCAACAAGGTACCTATTGACCAAGTAGAGTTGACAGACAAGTAGCGAATGGAATTTAACACAGAAACGCATAAGCTGGTGCTTAATGGCAGGAAGAATAGGGAGAGGCGATTCAGCTGAACAACAAAATTGTAAAGAAGGTCATGAGAACCACTGGTTAATGTGTGTTGTCCTGTGATGACGATAATATATTGAGAGTATAGTTAGCACAGTATTTGGAAGCGCCGACGTTGTAATTAGAGGGGTTGATTACAGAAGCAGTGAATTTGAGTCTTTACAGTGTTTCAGTGAGGCCATGACAAGTACATTGCATCCAATAGTAATCATAAATCTCCGATTTTATATTGTCTGTCCATGTTCTTCCAATCAAAATGTATTATTTCGATTTTCTATGCATGGAACGTCACCCTCCATCTGCTGACCCACTCCTAAAACCTATCTGTGTCCTTTTGGAGTTCTCCACTGTCCTCACAAATTACAATCTGTTGAAGCTTCCAATTGTCTGAACCTCGCTCCAGCACACCAAGATCTAGATCATTATTATAAATCAGAAAAAAACAGGTCTCAATACTGACCCCTGGGGAATAGCACTGCACACATCTACCTGTTCCTAACCACTCTGCCAATTTTATATCCATTTTAATTTCATGAGCGATAGCTTTTCTCGTAAGTGTGCTGCATGGCAAAGTATCGAATGCCTTTTGAAGTCCATGTATGCACCGTGTCAATGGCATTACCCTCATCAAGGATCTCTACCCCTTCTTCAATCAACTCCAGCAAGTTGATCAAACATGATTTCCCCTTTAGAATGGCTTTGGGGTGTCACAGTGACTCAGTGGCTAGCACTGTTGCCTGACAGCGCCACTTTGATTCCAGTCTTGGGTGACTGTCTGTATGGAGTTTGTTCGTTCTCCCTGTATCTGTGTGGATTTCTCCAGAGTGGTCCGGTTTCCTCCCACAAACTGAAGATGAGCAAGTTAGGTGGATTGGCCATGCTAAAGTGTCCGGAGTGAGCAGGGTAGGTGGATTAGCCATAAGGAAATGTGGGATTACAGAGTCTCGGTGGGGTGCTCTTCAGATGGTCAGTGCAGACATCTGATGGGATGAATGGCCTCTTCCTGCACTGAAATATGTGTTGGGCCTTTATAATTAATTCCTTGTTTCCCACGTGAGCACTACTCTGCCCTGAATAAGTGCTTCTGGAAGCCTCCTCACCACTGAAGGTAAACTGTCTGGTCTGTAATTGCTGGGCTTATTCTTACAACCATTTTTGGAACAAAGTTTAGCTACAAGGAGGAATTGGACAAACTTGGTTTGTTTTAACTTGAATGTCAGAGGCTGAGGGGTGACCTGACAGAAGTTTACAAAATTATGACAGGCATGGATAGAAAGGATAGTTGGAGTCTCTTTCCTGGGGCAGAAATGTCAGTTAGTAGGGGACTTAGGCTTAAAGTTGTTTTATGCAGAGAATGGTGAGTGCTTCAAATGCATTGCCAGAAGAGGTAGTAGAAGCAGGTACAATAGCAATATTTAAGAGGCATCTGGACTGATATATGAATGAGGAGGGAATAGAGGGACATGTGTAGAGACAAAAGGTGTCATGTGTTTGGTGGGCCGAAGGGGCTGTTCCTGTGCTGTTCCTTGTTCTTTGTTATAAAGTTCTCATGTAACACATCAACCACACTCCTTGTCTCCAGGTATCTATTCCTTTGTGCTCCCTCTCTTGTTGGGCTGGACTCACACTGCTTTAGAAACTATTTATCCCTCTCTGTCAGTCACTGACTGCCACTGGACCAGTCTATATTTGCGTATTTGAAGTCCTCCATTGTTACTACTCAATAATGTTGGTATCTGTCTGTAATTTCCCTGAAGACTTATTCCTTTACATACTTCTGACCAGTTGGTGGTCTATAGGATGCACTGAGCAATGTAATTGCACCCTTTTTACTGCATTCGCATATATACATAGTTATCCTGAATTAAACTTCATGACTTTCCCCCTTACTCCGAATTCACCTGTTGTCTTCCTATTCTCTTCATTAAAGTATTTTGTTCATTCCTCCTGGCATACCTCTCATTTCTCTTTCCTTCTGAGTTAGTTTGATGTCCTCCCAGTTAGACAATTAGTCACAAAGAACTCAGTTCTATCTGTGCAGGTGTAGACTGTCCAGTTTGTATTATAGAACCAGAGAACCACATAGTGTTACGGTGCACAAGGAGGCCATTCAGCCCATCATGTCTGCATCAATCCTTCAGCTGAACAACATTATTTGAGTGCCAATCTGCTCTTTCCCTATATCCTTGCACTTTATTCCTACACAGCTTGATCGATGCATACTACAAACTACATTTGATTCTCATACATTCTCAAGACCCTGTATGAGCTTCTGCTCCTTTTCAGTTTAACGTCATTATGTCCTTATACATTATGCTGTTGGTAATGCTATCATCCTACCGTCAGCTGCCATCTCCTCTCCCTTGGATTGCCAAGCCATCACCTTCGTTCACAGCCACAGCTGGAGCTCATTGCAACACCTCAAGCTTCTCTCCCCTCATATATACATGTACAATACACACGCAATGAGGAAGAAGTGCAAGTTTTCACACGATGGTTATTACACTAGTGAATCCTCCTTCCATTGCCAACAGGACCTGTTGAACTCAAACCTGGACCTTCAGACCCAGAAATAGACTGCATCACAAGACCTCCGAGTACTGTCAGAAAAAAAAGTGTTCTCATATTATCACAGTTAAAAAAAATTGTCAGCTCACCAACGTCAACATGCCAGAGTTGAGGTTGATGAGACGGATGAGAGCCGAAAGGTCACTCACTGCAATCATAAATATCTGGTCACATCCACTTGATTAATGTTATGTGGACCTGAAACTTGACTCAAGCTCTTTAACTGCTTCCTTCATTCTATCAGGTCACTGCTATATCTCCTCCACTGGGGGCAGAAATTGGCTAAATGACAACTTTAGCCGAGGTTTATGAACAGTTTTTCACCACAAGGTCCAAGTGAGATGTCTGATGCTATTTTCAGAAACTGTCCTTATCACCTATACACTACATCTCTGCATGTCCTAGCTTCCCTCTCGCCACATGAGGAGGTACTTGTCACTGGTGGGACCTCCCAGGATTCCCAGTTCCCGAACTATACTTAAGACCCGGTCTTGGGCCAGCTCAAGAATTGTCAGAGTCCAGCTGCCCCGTGCGTTCTTTCATCTCAAGGATTGCCGCAGACAATGATGGTCAGAGGGAAATTAGCAACTGGAGGGAATGCAGAGGAAGTTGAAAGGGTTGGCTTATGAGGAGAGATTGCACATACTCAATTTATCAGAATGAGGGGTAATCTTACAGAAGCACATAAAATTCTGAAGGGAATAGATAAGATAGAAGCAGGGAGGTTGCTT
The DNA here is from genome assembly GCF_004010195.1 of Chiloscyllium plagiosum. Taxonomy (NCBI): domain Eukaryota; kingdom Metazoa; phylum Chordata; class Chondrichthyes; order Orectolobiformes; family Hemiscylliidae; genus Chiloscyllium; species Chiloscyllium plagiosum. Next base: position 9,554,504 of record NC_057710.1, read on the forward strand.
CCACAGGCAGGTAAAACTAGAATGAGAGGGCATAGCCTCAAACTAAGGGGAAGCAGATTTAGGACTGAGTTGAGGAGGAACTTCTTCATCCAAAGCGTTATGAATCTGTGGAATTCCCGGCCCAGTGAAGCAGTTGAGGCTACCTCGTTGAATGTTTTTAAGGCAAAGATACCAGATTTAAGGGTTAAACTGAGCAGGCAGGTAAGTGGAGCTGAGTCCACGAAAAGATCAGCCATGATCTTATTAAATGGTGGAGCAGGCTCGGTGGGCCAGATGGCCTACTCCTGCTCCTAGCTCTTATGTTCTTATGTAATGTGGTTTGCCAACAGTGAGGCGGCTGTTGTGGTTGATGGGGTAGTGCTGCGTCCAGCAGAGGAGACCAGCAGAATAAATGTTCCCTCTAAGCTGTGTGACTGTAGAACCTCAGAGGTTCCCTGTGTGTTGATCAGCACTCTGTGCACTGCCCTCTGATCCTGGAAGCTGTTACTGCACCCCCACCTTAGAAGCCCGTGCAATGGAAATGTAGCACCCAACCTCTTCCAGCCTCATCCGAGGTTGCCACTGGAGTCTGTACTGTTACTATGGTCTGGAAGAATGCACAGTAATGCCACAAGAAGATCAGTGATCTTCTCTGTTCCATAGAAATATCTTCTCTCTGCAACCAAACACTCTACCTCCACTATTGCACCCACCAGCAGCAAGAACAAACAGCAAAGAACAATGTAGCACAAGAACAGGCCCTTCGACCCTCCAAGCCTGCGCTGACACATTTTGCCCTTCCATATCAAAACTGTCTTCACTTACAAGATCCCCCTATTCCCTTCCTGTTCATGTATTTATCCAGGTGCTTCTTGAATGCTCCTGTTGTGTCTGCTTCCACCAACTCTTCTGTTCCAGATGCACATTATTTGTACTTATCCATTGATACTCTGAATTATCTGGCATTATCTTGCTATTATCTCTCGGCCCATATATTCTGTGCCTGTGTCGTTCCCTCCACTTCATCTGATGAAGGAAGCGTGCTGCAAAAGCTTGTGATTTCAAATAAACTTGTTGGACTATAACCTGGTGTCGTGTGACTTCGGTCTTTGCCCACCCCAGTCCAGCACTGGCATCTCCACAAATGAGTAATGTGGTACATGAATTTCAGTGCTGGTGTGATGCCAGGTATGTAGGCTTTACAGCTGAAAATGTGTTGCTGGAAAAGCGCCACAGGTCAGGCAGCATCCAAGGAGCAGGAGAATCAACGTTTCGGGCATAAGCCCTTCTTCAGGAAGGAAGGCTCATGCCCGAATTGTCGATTCTCCTGCTCCTTGGATGCTGCCTGACCTGCTCCGCTTTTCCAGCAACACATTTTCATCTCTGATCTCCAGCGTCTGCAGTCCTCACTTTCTCCATGTAGGCTTTACACTCTAACAACTGGCCTATCAAATAGTATATCTCTTCAGCTGTGTCCATCCAGCCCATGCATGCAAAACTCACAGTGCAGTGTTTCACAATAGCTGTGATTTGGCAATCGGTCAACGTTTGCTGGATAGTCCTGAATGTGGAAATAATTTCATTGAAGTCCAATTTCCGATTCACGTTCTGGCTCCCAGAGTGCACAAACACACACTTGTTGGAATTACAGATGTGTAAATACCGATTCCAGTTATTTGCAGGTAAAAAGAATATGTACACGCACTGTGGAATTGAACCCAGGTCCGTGGCACTGCGAGCCTCTTTGCTGTCCTTAGGTGATAGGTGATAGCCACTCACTGATTCATATCACAGGGCATAACCAGAACTGACCAGAGTCAACATGCCTGCGTTAAATTTAAACATAGCTTGACAATGAAAATGTCTGCTCTCTCATGCTTACAGCAGTTTGCCTCAGATTAAACTATTTCTTTTGCTAAGAGGCTCACCTCCAGGCTTGACTAATCACACACAATGATCAGTCAACAGACAATTGAACATTGAACAATGAAACATTACATGGGGACGCTCTTGAGGTATTGTGCTAGTGTCCCTAACTCTGAGCTGGGAGGCCCAGTCCCACCTGCTCCAGAGGTGTGCAGCAGCATTTCTGAAAAGCTTGATTAGGAGACTATCTGGAGCACTACCCACTGGTCCTTCAAAGAGTCATTTACTACTCATTACTCCCAACAATACTATGCATAGATGCATCTGCAACAAGTAGATTTGGGTAAATGAATTAATTATTCCCCGCTTGTAGGCTTCCTCACTATCTTTCACAGGGCTGGTCCAATGGATATGTTCTTGATAACTTGACAGTTGGGGTATTATTAAGGCAGTTTTGGTGATGGACATTGAAGACTCCACCCAAAGTACTTTCAATGGCTCTTTTTATCCTCAGTTTTTCCTCCAAATGATATTCAAAATGGCAGAATACTGAGTCATTAGTTGATGGAGAGCAGCTGGTGACAATCGGTGAAAGTTTTGTCTGCTCATGTTTGAGTAATGCCATGAAACTTGATGGTTCTGGAGTCAATGTTGAGGACTTCCCTCATAACTCTTCTACCATCTCTGATAGGTCTGTACTGCCCATGACAGAAGATGACAGTATGACGAAGTCAGAGTGTTTCTTCACTTGCTTGTGGGACAGCACTCACGACTTTGGTGCAAGTCCCTACACGTTACTGAGGAAGGCTTTTCAAGATCCACTGAAAGTGTGCCTTTGCTTTGTCTGAACCTGTGACCATACCAATGATGTGTTAGGATTTCCCTGAATTATTTTATTGCAAAGCGGTTTTTGATACATCCTAATACTGGCCACTTCAGGGGACACCTAAGGCCCTGCTGCTGTGGATCTGAAGTCATGACTGGGCCTGAAGGGCATTGGTGAGCCCAGTGCAGTGATTACACTGAGGTCAGCCAGCTGGACCACATAGAATATGAGTTCCCTGACTGGGGCTGTTAACCTGGTCCAATCAGGGAGCCCTGGCTGACAGGTAATAAAGGGTGAGTGTCAGAGATACTGGCACTCTGGTACCTGAACCAGAAGGTGGCGGTACTATAGTCAAGGACTGTCCACGTGTAAATAAAGCGCGACTTGGTGGTGGGATACCGGCTTCTGTGGAGTTATTTCACTCAGCAGGCTTTCACAACATTCAATGGTGCTTTTATGGAGGTTAGCTTTCAACTCTAGATTTTTATTCACTGAATTTAAACTCCACCAGCTGTCATGTTGGGATTTGAACCTCTGTCCCCATAGTATTAGCCTGGACTTTTAGATTACGAGTCCTGTGATGTTACTGAAACGCCACTACCTCGCCCCATTACTGATGCAAGCTTTCTGTTTCACATTTATTTAAACCCTTCCCTGAATTTAAATTTGCCATTTGAGATTTGAACTCTTAATCAGGTCTCTGGCTTAGTTATCCACTAACATAACCATTACATTATCACACACACCTACCTGCAGAACAGCAGTCGGCAATTAATCTTGTGAAGTACTTTGAGCCAATTACCTGTAACATATAATCATAGCACGACAATATCTGTCAAACTGAATGAGTGCACCCCTCAAAAAATCCACCTTCTTTCACTATAAACGGACAGACATGCCTCTCATGTACTAGAGATGCAAAGGTCCCTCATAGAGAAGCTGTTTTATTGCAAGTGTTCGCACCTTCACACACAAAATAAATTAACATAACGCCGAGAATCTGGTCTCCATTTTCAAACTAATTACCTCATATCCCATCTTTGCAGCCACTCTGGGGGGAGCAATATGACTGTCACGCTGGTGTTATTTGGAAAAGAAAAATCTAAACAATCATTATATGCGCACGCTGTTGAAATCCTGCCCTTTTCTGAATCTCCGACCTTCAGTAATTGATACTCTGGGGCCCGTTATTGGCAAAAGGTTATCCTTTGGGTTGAAGCATAACTTGCCCAGTAATTACGCTGGAGAATTAATCTACCGGGCCTAGTGATTGACAACACAGCCTGCGCCTTCACTAATTGCCCATTGCAGGCGGCACCTGGTTGAAGAACTATCTGGGGATCTCGGGGAAAGTATCCTGATGTTGCCACTCCCATTGCCAACTCACTGCCTCCACGCACATCTCCATCCCCACACCACCCCCCCCCCACCCCCACAACACTACCACCACAACAACGAGTATCCTGAAATTAAACACCACAGGAATGGGCTGAGGATGTTTCCTTATCATACAGAGAGATTTACTGCGCATTGCCTTTCGAATTCCGAGGGTGGCAATGATGAAGAAAACGGCTATAGTAGTGAGACGATCCAAAACTCTGGATTGTGAATAGGAAACAAAAGTGAATAAATTGAGCTGGGACGAACCTTTTTACCCAAAAATTGGTGAGAATGTGGTGTTCGCTATCACAGGGACAGACTGTGGTGAATAACACTGAAGCATTCATTGATCTGTATATAATCATAGCATGACAATATCTGTCAAACTGAATGAGTGCACTCCTCAAAAAATCCACCTTCTTTCACTTTGAACGGACAGACATGCCTCTCATGTATTAGTGATACAAAGGTCCCTCATAGAGAAGCTGTTTTATTGCAAGTGTTCGCACCTTCACACACAAAATAAACAAACATATCTGTGAGATAAAAATAAACTTTTGATCAGGTGAGATGAAGTAGGGTGTAGAATCCTTACAGTGTGGGAGCAGGCCATTCAGCCCATTGAGTCGAAAGAGCATCTCACCCAGATCCATCCCCTACCCTGTAACTCTACATTTCCCATGGCAAGCACACCAAGCCTGCACATCCCCGGATGGTATAATAAGACCATAAGACATAGGATTAAAAATTCGGCCATTCAGCTCATCGAGTCTGCTCTGCCATTCAATCATGGTTGATATGTTTGTCAACCTCATTCTCTTGCTTTTTCCCCCATAACCCTGGATCCCCTTGACAACCAAAAAACCTATTTATCACTGCCTTAAATATAGTTAATAACCTGGTCTCCACAGCCTTCTGTGGCAGTGAATTCTATTGATTCACCACTCTCTGGCTGAAGATGTTTCTCCTCATGCCCATTCAAAAAGGTTTTCTCTTTACTCTAAGGTTGTGCCCTCAGGTCCTAGTCTCATGCCAATGGAAACATCTTCCCAACGTCCACTCTGTCCAGGCCAGTCAGTATTCTATAAGTTTCAATTATATCCCCCCTCATCCTTCTCAAATTTGCCTATAGATCCAGAGTCCTCAAACCTTCCTTATATATTAAGCTTTTCATTCTTGGGACTACTCTTGTGAACCTCCTCCGAACCTGCTCCAGGGCCAGTACATCCTTCCTGTGATATGGGGCCCAAAACTGCACACAATTTTCCAAATGTGGTTTGACCAGCGCCTCAGAAGTGCATTCCTGCTTTTATATTCAAGTCCTCTCAAAATGAATGCCATCATTGCATTTGCTTTCCAAAGTACAGACACAACCTGCAACTTTATCGTGAGAGAATCCTGGACTAGAACTCCCGCACTTCAGATTTCTGAATTTTCTCCCCATTGAGAAAATAGTCTACGCCTCTATTCTTCCTACCAAAGTACATGACCTCACATGTTGTACTCCATCTGCCATTTCTTTGCCCACTCTCCTAACCTAGGTAAAAACAATGACTGCAGATGCTGGAAGCCAGATTCTGGATTAGTGGTGCTGGAAGAGCACAGCAGTTCAGGCTGCATCCACTCTCCTAACCTGTCCAAATCCTTCTGCAGCCTCCAATCTCCTCAACACTACATGTCCCTCTACCTATCTCTCTACCTATCTGTGTATTGTTTGCAAATTTAACTAGAGTACCCTCAGTTCCTTCATCTAGATCGTTAATGTATGAGGTGAAGTGTTGTGACTCTTGCAGAGCACCACTTATCACCTGCTGCCATCCTGAGAAAGACCCTTTTACTCCCACTGTCTGCCAGATAGCAAATCTTTTATCCATGCTAGCACATTGCCGCAAACACCACAGGCCCTTATCTTACTGTCACTTCAGCATGGCCAATTCACCTAACCTGCACAGCCTTGGACTGTGGGAGGCAACCAGAGCAAACCCATACAGACACAGAGTGAACATGCAAACTCCACACAGGTAAAAACAATGACTGCAGATGCTGGAAACCAGATTCTGGATTAGTGGTGCTGGAGGAGCAGTAAAATCAACGTTTCGGGCAAAAGCCCTTCATCAGGAATACAGGCAGAGTGCCTGCAGGGTGGAGAGATAAATGAGAGGAGGGTGGGGGTGGGGAGAAAGTAGCATAGAGTACAATAGGTGTACGGAGGCAGGCACTGAAGAAGCAAATGTGGCTGTAGTAGCGAGTCTGTTTCAGGACATGGTTAAAGAGCTTCAGGGCAGAGGAAATGACCTGGGAGTTGAAGTGGGAGAGGGACTCCCTGAGATTCTTGTAGATTACCCCACACCTATAATGCTGAAGAGTTATAAGTAGACACCACCTGGAGAGATTGTTTCCTCTAATGGGTGAGAATTTAGAACCTGGGTCCCCATCTAAAAATAAGTCGTTGTCTGTTTAAGACAGACTAGAAGTGACTCCCTTTCTCACAGAGAGTCACAAGGCTCTGAAGCTGTCTTTCTCAAAAGCAACGCTGGCAGAGTCTTTGAATATTTTTAATGGTGTGGAGGTGCTGGTGTTGGACTAGGGTGGACAAAGGCAGAAGTCAGCTCTGCCTGTATTCCTGATGAAGGGCTTTTGCCCGAAACGTTGATTTTACTGCTCCTCGGATGCTGCCTGACCTGCTGTGCTTTTCCAGCACCACTAATCCAGAAGCTCCACACAGTCAGTTACCTGAGGGTAGAATTGAACTGAGGTCGCTGGTGTTGTGAGGTAGTAGGGCTAACCTCTGAACTACATCCCCACCCCCATCCACCGATTGTACTCTTTGCTACATTCTCCCCACCCCCACACCCTCCCATTTATCTCTCCACTTTGGAGGCTCCCTGCCTTTAGTTCTGATGAAGGGCTTTTGCCCGAAATGTCGATTTTCTTGCTCCTCGGATGCTGCCTGACCTGCTGTGCTTTTCCCAGCACCACTCTAATCTTGACTGATTTCCAGCATCTGCAGACCTCACTTTGGCCTAGTTGATTTTAACCTACTGTGAATCCTCTTGCAAGGATGCTTACCTTGAAGAAGTTCTCCTCCTCTCTCCACAAGAATTTCAGTGAGTCTCTCTCACTGCTTCCCCAGATCATCTCCTCTGCCCTGAAGCTCTTACCTGCCAATCCTCCTTCCCACCTATCCACTCCACCCTCCTCTCTGAACTCACCTTCATCCCCACCCCCATCCACCTAATTGTACTGTTTGCTATTTTCACCCCACCCCCACCCCCTTCCCATTTATCTCTCCATCCTGGAGGCTTTCAGTCCTGATGAAGGGCTTTTGCCCGAAACATCGATTTTTCTGCTCCTTGGATGCTGCCTGACCTGCTGTGCTTTTCCAGCACCACTCTAATCTAGACTCGGAACCATCATGCCACCCAAGTGTAGGAAGACAAAAGAAACACCAACATAGTATGGTTGAGCTGGACAGTCTGTTTTTGTGCTTTTTATTCTAGAAATTGCCTGCTGACTCAGTCATCTGATGATAAATTCTGACTGATTGCTCGTGTTTTAAAAAGGGTGTGGACACAATATAAAGCCAATATTAAATTTTATTTTTGAAAATCCATATCATTCAACTGTTTTTTAACGACCAATATTTCTTTTTATTTTTCAGGCTTTGTTTCTTTTTTTTTAATCATTCCTTATTTCAATTTATTCAGAGATTTCACAGATACACCTGGGTGTCAGCAAACAGAGCCTTAATTGTATGTGGAAACAAAAGGGATGTGCTGTGCATTGTCACTGCATTCAGTGAGTCAACCTTGGGGTGCAACCCTGTCTTCCTCATGTGCTTTCTTTTCCCTCATATTGATTTAACCCTGGGCATAACGGTCAGGTCAGAATGGTGTGTGATTGGCAGGGAACTTGCAGGAGATGGTGTTCCCATACACCTGCTGTCCTTGCCCCTCTGGAGGGTAGGAGGTTGTTAGTTTTGAAAGTGGTGTCCTTGCTGAATTTCTTCAGCGCATCTTGTAGGGCTCTTTCCAGCACCACAGATGCCAGTATTCAACCAACTCGATTCATCCCATGTGATATGAGGATATGGCTGAAATTGCTGACCACTAACTTCTCCGAGTAATTATAGATGGGCAATCTTTGCCAGGCCATCCAGAGGCATCCACATTCAATGAATGGGAAAAAAAAAACCTCTATCTCGGAATTATACTGTCGTTCCAACCCTGTCACTGGGTCAAAATCTCTGAATTCCCTTCTCAACAGCACTGTGGGTGTTGCTACATCTTAAGGAATGCAGCAATTCCAGATAACTGCTCAACCCCACCTTCTTCAGAGCCATCAGATATTTCCATTAAGAGTCACTGGATTCAAAACATCAACTCTGTTTCTCTCTCTCCATTGCCAGACCTGCTGAGCTTCTCTGGAGCTTTACGTTTTCGTTAAAGACAAATTCTGTCTGACCAATTTGATTTGTGATAACGCAGAATGTTAATTGTGTAGTCGAGTAGTTGTATATGTGAGGTAAGGCTCACACAGGGGGCTTTTAAGAAAATGCAAGGTGTAGAACTGAAGGAGAACATGGCACTAAGTATGGTGGTGTGGGGACACAAACACTGGGCGGTGGTGAACGTATGCACTTCATTCTCGGAATCGTTTGCAGTGGTAATGGCCAAGGCTCAGTTTCAAACCCATTGCTCTTTTCACTCTTTGGAAATGACCTCGATTAAACTGTGAAAATTTCAGACAATAGAAAACTTGGCAAAGCAGCAGATCACGATAAGGAAGGTTTATAAGCTTCAGAATGACAGACAGTCTGGTGAGATTAGCAGAAGTATGATAGACTGAGTTCAATTGGGCAAGTGCAAAGTGATGCTCTTGTTGGATGAATAAGGGAAGACGGTATATTGTAAATGGCACCATTATAAAACATCTGCATGAGCAGAGTAGACTTGCTGTTAGGATACACAAAGCTATAAATGTGGCAGAACAGGAATTGTTTTTGTTAAAGGCAAATCCTGTCTGACTAACTTGATTTGATTGTTTGATTACACTAAAGTTTAGTTAGGGTAGTTCATGAGTTACAGGTGGACACTCAAGCTAAGTCTCACACATGGAAATACACATTGTGGAGCTCACAGATGACAGTATAGAACTCCAAGAGGACATTGCCAAGTTGATGGAACAGGCATATTTATGGACAATGAGGTTCAATGCAGAATAGTTCGAGGTGATTCATTTTGGCCAAAAGAACCCTGAAAGACAACATAAAATGGGGGGTGTAACACTGAAGCTGATGGAGGAGCTGGGTACATATGTGCCCAGATCACTTAAGATTGAATGTCAGGTGGAGAGAGCAGTAAATAAAGCACACAGTTCTTGGCTTTTTAAATAGGGACATAGATTACACAAGATAACGGATGGCTTAGAAAGGGTGGATGCTGGGGAGTTGTTTCCATTAGGCGAGGAGACTGGGACCCGTGGGCACAGACTTTAAATTAGAGGGGGATCAATTTAGAACAGAAATGAGGAGACATTACTTCAACTAGAGAGTGGTGGGCCTGTGGAATTCATTACCACAGAGTGCAGTGGAGGCCAGGATGTTGGATGTCTTCAAGGCAGAGATCGATAAATTCTTGATCTCGAAAGGAATTAAGGGCTACAGGGAGAGTGCGGTTAAGTGGAATTGAAACACCCATCAGCCATGATTAAATGGTGGAGTGGACTCGTTGGGCCGAATGGCCTTGCTTCCACTCCTATGTCTTATGGTCTAAACAAGGAAGTGATGCTGAACTTATATAATACATGTGAAAGAGCTCAGCTGGTGTACTGTGTACAGTTGTGGGCATCATATCATTGGAAAGAAATGAATGCGTGGGTAGTGTAGTGGCTAACGTTGCTGTCTCACAGCACCAGCAACCTGCATTCGATTCCAGTTTGGATGACTGCCTGTGTGTTTGTGTATTCTCCCTGGGTCTGTGTGTATACATGTAAGTATGGTTCTAGCAATGAGAAACTTCAGTAAGATTGACATGGGGCTATTCTCTGTGGCAAGAAGAAGGCTAAGAAGAGATTTGATAGAGGTTTTCATAATCAAGGGCTAGGAAAGGGATAGGGGAGATGGTGTTCCTACTTGTAAAAGAGAAAAGAATGAGAAGGCTTAGTTTTAAAGTGTAAAAGAAGCAGAAGTGATGTAAGAAAACACCTTTATCACTCAGTGAGTACTTAGGGTATGGAATACACTGTCTGGAAATGTGGTGGTGGCAAATTCAATGGAGGGCACTCAAGAGGGGCATTGGATGGTTACTTGGATTATAATTATATGCATGGACATGGGAAAATGCTTGAGATTGGCCCCAGCAACAGAGCTGGTGCAGTCCTTGAGCAAGATTAGTGTGGAGCTGGAAAATCACAGCAGTTCAGGCAGCATCCGGAGAGCAGGAGAATCGACATTTCGGGCCTGAAACATCGGTTTTCCTGCTCCTCGGATGCTGCCTGACTTGTTGTGATTTTCCAGCACCACACTAATCTTGACTCTGATGTCCAGCATCTGCAGTCCTCACTTTTTTATGATCTGAAAGCACTGAATGGCCTCTGACTGCACCATAACACTTCTGTGATTTGTGAAGTTGATGAGATGATTAAAATGTATCAGGATTGCTTAGGTGATTAAGTGGAGGACCAGAATATAAAAACAGAGTAATGATAACAGTGCTTTGCGGGTTAGGTCTCAGCTACTGTGCCAGACTTCAGGAACGGTGTAAAGATGTTCGAAAAGACAACAGGAGTTTTATCAGGAGTGAACATAGAACATAGAACATTACAGCGCAGTACAGGCCCTTCGGCCCTTGATGTTGCGCCGCCCTGTCATACTAATCTGAAGCCCATCCCACCTACACTATTCCATGTACGTCCATATGCCTGTCCAATGACGACTTAAATGCACCTAAACTTGGTGAATCTACTACCGTTGCAGGCAAAGCATTCCATAGGAGAAAGTGAGGTCTGCAGATGCTGGAGATCAGAGCTGAAA
>NC_057710.1:9565724-9571391 GCF_004010195.1 Chiloscyllium plagiosum
AGAACAGCTTCAAGGCCCTCAGCCTTTTCTCGTAAGACATTCCTTTCATACCAGGCAACATCCTAGTAAATCTCCTCTGCACCCTTTCCAAAGCTTCCACATCCTTATAATATGGTGACCAGAACTATACACAATACTCCAAGTGTGGCAGTACCAGAGCTTTGTACAGCTGCAGCATAACCTCCTGGTTCCCGAACTCAATCCCTCTATTAATAAAGGCCAAAACACTGTATGCCTTCTTAACAACCCTGTCAATCTGGTTGGCAACTTTCAGGGATCTGTGTACATGGACACCCAGAGCTCTCTGCTCATCTGCACTCCCAAGAATATCTCTTCAATTGCAGGAAGACCTTTTTGAACAGACATGTCTTTTGTCACTTACCCTAATAGATGTGTCTAAGTGTAAAGTTTTGTCTAGTGAGGTTCCTCTGAAGAATCTTGCACCATTTCACAACGTTGGATACATGTACAAAAACAGAAATTGCTGGAAAATCTCTGCAGGTTTGGCAGCATCTGTGGAGAGAAATCAGAATTAATGTTTCAGGTCGAGTGACCCTTCCTCAGAACCTGTTGAGGAACTTTGATCAATTCTGAGGGAGGATGACTCGACACAAAACATAAATTCCGATTTCTTTCCACAGATGTTGCCAGACATGCTGAGCTTTTCCAGCAATTTCTGTTCTTGTTTCTGATTTACAGCATTCACAGTTCTTTTAGTTTCAATACATGTACGTTGTTATAGTTAAGCAGGTTATTCAGCATAATCTTGGATTATGGTGGAGGTGAAAGAGGCAGTAGGAGGATTAAATGGCGAAAGGCCACTTCCGGAGTCTACTCTACTCTTGCCTCTGACTCAGCTGCTCCACAATAGGAGCAAGTTCGATACCACCCATGTTCACTGATCTAGGAGTGATCCCAGATCAGGTGTCTGGAACAGTACTGGCAGTTGGTACCATTACAGATGCCTCTTCCAGTGTTGGGGAACTGCAAGTACTGACAGCTCTCACCAGGAGTGATGTTCACTCTGACAGGCCTAAGTCCTCGGGAATGCCGAGCTTGATGCCTGAGGGAACACTTAACTTGGTCAGCTTCCAGCTGCTTGTGGTTGCAGGTTTCCCAACAGTTCTCCAAATGATGAGTGAGGTCCACATCAAGAACATTACCTTTCACAGATCACAGAATTCTTACAGCATAGAAGAAGGCCATTCCACCCAGCCTGTCTGCACTGGCTCGCCAAATGAGAGGCTATTCTATTCTCATGGAACACTCTTCCTTTTCAGAGATCCTTGTTTCAATCAGAATTCCCCTTCATCCTTCTAAACTCTGTTTATGCCTCGATAGAATCCACTCTGTCAGGAACAGCGTTCCAGACCTTAACCACTCACTATAGCCACACATTTGTCCTTACGTCACTTTGCTTTTATTTTCTGGTTACTTTAAATCTGTAACCTTTTTGTTTTTCATGAGGAGTTTCAGCATTTCTGCAAAATGGCAGGGATTGTTTGGGACAGCCACAATTAAAATGGATGGAATTGTAGCATGAATGTATCGAATGGATGCTAAAAGATAGAGTAAAATGAGAAACACTCAAAATATTCCATAGGGCAGGCAGCACGGAAACAGACTCTTTGGTCCAACCCACCTATGCTGACCAGTTATCCTAAGTTAATCTAATCCCATTTGCCAGCATTTGGCCAATTTCCCTCTAAACCCTTGCTATTCATATACCCATCAAGATATCTTTTAAGTGTTGTAATAAACAGAGAAAGTGAAAGGAAGCTTTGAGTCCAAATTTGTGAGGTTAGTGGACCTGACGTCAGGACTGGTCTTCCTCTTGCAGACAAAAGACTAACTCTATGATTTTACCTGGACTGGCCTCCATCCTAGCACGATGGTGGCAAGCATTATTTCACAATTTTATTTTTCCATGTCGCTATTGGTAAACTCAAGATTGTTCAGTAAGCGCTAACCAATCATGGAATTACATCTAACCGGAGAAATTCTACGTGGGGCTTTCCAAGGAGGGACTGGTTGATCGCAATCTGTACTCAGCCTACTGTGAACAATAAAAGAAATATTTGATTCCATCCCAATCACTGGGATGTATGGTTCACATCTCTGAAAGAAATCCAGACGTAATTTTGTGAAAGCCTCCCCTTAAAAAAAATATTTTTGATGTCATTTTGTGATTGGATAGCACTTGCTGACCAATCCCAAGAGTGCTAATAGTTACACTAACAATCAGTTCAAGACCACGCATGATCTTGTAAAGCGACTCAATGATACTTCCTAGAAATCACACTCAGGGACCTACTCTCTCTGTAAAAAAAGGAATATATTCATAGAATCATAGACACGTAAAGCTCCTGAAGAAGGCCATTTAGCCCATCATGCCTCCTTGTATGTTCAAGCCGAGCTGGTTTCGTTTGAATTATTGGGGAGGTTAGCAGCTTATTGTCCCCTATTCTGTTCTGGATTGCAACCCTTGAGCAATAAAGAGTTGTCTTGCCAATCCATCTGCATCCTTTTGGTCTTATTGTGTAAAATGTTGCAATTGTTAGTAGTTTGGCATTTTACACTTGTACTGATGATGCAAGATGGAAAACATTGGCAACACAGCTCTCTTTTCAGTAACATTTAAGCTCTGTACTTGTTCTGCTGGAATCGAATTTATACATTCTGAATTCATTTCACTCTGCAGGACCCTGCAGAACGCCGTCAAGGAGATCAGAGCATTTTTCTATTGCCTGGGCTGAGTACCAAGATAGATCTCATCATAAATGAGAAGACAGCAATATAAAAGACCTCAAGAGAGAACAAAGCCAATGTTTTCATCTGTCAATCTCTTTTTTTTTAAAGCTTTAGTTAAGAAGTATTCTTCACACCAATCTTTTAGACTGACAGTGCTACTGGAGTTGAACATTGACTGGGGATGTGTAAAATAATAGCTGTCTTGATCTTCTTAGTTCTTAACTGTAGATATTCTGGCAAGGACTGGATGCAGAGGGACACTGAAATTCAAAACTAGCAAGAGGTTTGCATGGGTAAATAGTGAAAGACTGAACATGGTTTATCACAACCTAATCTGAGGGAAAGCAAGCAAGGTGGGGTGAAGGGAGCATTTAAAACTGAATGAGGATTATCCCCTTCTTTTCCAAATGAAGGTGGATTAAGCTCCGCTATAGCAATATTCTTTTTCAAACATTTACAGAGCAGCAGTGTTCCTCTGATCACCATAAGAAAATATTGCCTCACCATTCTACTCTTCCCAACAAGCTCTGAGCTTCCAATACCACTCAGTATAGAGATATCATTTCACTGTCTCCCCATCCATGGCTTACTGCCACTTGAGTTCTCCTTCATGCCAAGCTATTGGACACCTTGTCAGCTCTTGTTGCCAATGGTCATGCCCAGGTTCAGGCCAAGGCCTTAAGACTGTAATATACAGGAGCACAATTCTGCCATTCAGCCCATCGAGTCTTTTCCACCATTTGTTCATGGCTGATATGTTTCTCAACCCCATTCTCCTGCCTTCTCCCCGTTACCCTTGATCCCCTTACTCATCAGGAACTTATTTCTCTCATTTGTAAATGCACTAAATGATTTCACCTCCACAGTAGTGTGCAGCAATAAATTCCACAGATTCGCCATCCTCAGGCTGAAAAAAAATCTTCCTCATTTCAGTTCTAGAAGGCTGTGCTCTCGGGTCTTAGTCTCTCCTACTAATGGAAACACCTTCTCCATGTCCACTCTATCCAGGAGCCTCTCAGTGTCCTGTGAGTTTCAATCAGATACTCCCTTCATCCTTCTAAACTCCACTGAGAGCAGACCCAAAGATCTCAACTACTCCTCATATGACAAGCCCTTTATCCCTGCGATTATTCTTGTTAACCACCTCTGGATTCCCTCTAACACCAATGTATTCTTCCTGAGATACGGGGTCCAAAACTGCTCACAATATTCCAAATGCAGTCTGGCCAGAGCCTCCTACAGTTTTAGAATCTCTGCTCTTGCATTCTAGCCCTTTTGAAATGAATGCTGACATTGCATTTGCCTTCCGAACTACCAACTGCACCCGCATGCTAATGTGAAGAGAATCCTGAACTCGGACTCTCAGGTCCTTTTATGCTTTAGATTTCCAAAGCCTTTCCCCGTTTAGAAAATAATCTACACCTCTTTTTATTTCTGCTCCTGTATATTTGCATAACGGAACATTTCCCATGTTATATTCCATCTGCCACTCCGTTGTCCACTCTCCAAGCTAGTCCTAGCTTCCTCTGCAGTCTCCCTGCATCCTGAACACTACCTGTCCCTCTACCAATTATTTTGTCATCTGCAGTTAAGTACTTAGTCCTTGGGCTTTCAAAGAATTTTCAGCTTGTTCTTCACAGAATCTGAGACTCAGAGAGATGGACAGCATGGAAACAAATCCTTTGGTCCAACTCATCTATGCTGACCAGATATCCCAGCCCAATCTAGTCCCATTTGCCAGCTCTTGGCCCATATCCCTCCAAACCCTTCCTATTCATAGACCCATCCAGATGCCTTTTAAATGTCGTTATTGTACCAGCCTCCATCAATTTCTCTGGCAGCTCTTTCCATACACACACCATCTTCTGTGTGAATTTTTTTCCCTTCAGGTCCCTTTAAAATTTTTCCCCTCTCATTCTGAACCTATGCCCTCTAGTTCTGGGCTCCCCCACTCTAGGGAAAAGACTTTGTCTATTTACCCTATCCATGCCCCTCATGATTTTATAAACCTCTATTGGGTCATCCCTCAGTCTCCGATGCTCCAGGGAAAACAGCCCTAACATATTTAACCTCTCCCTATAGCTCAAATCCCTTCACCCTGACAATGTCTTTGTAAATCTTTTCTGATCCCTTTCAAGTTTCACAACATTGTTCTGATAGGACGGAGACCAGAATTGCATACAATATTCTAAAGTGGCCTAACCAATGTCCTGTACAGTCGCAACATGACCTCCCAACTCCTATACACAGTGCTCTGACCAATAAAAGAAAACATACCAAACTCCATCTTCACTGTCCTATCCACCCACGGCTCCACTTCCAAGGAGCTATGAATCTGCACTCTAAGATCTCTTTGTTCAGCAACACAACACTCCCTAGGACCTTACCATTAAGTGTATAATTCCTGCTCTGATTTGCCTTTCCAAAATGCAGCACCTCACATTTATCTGAATTCAACTCCATCTGCCACTCCTCAGCCCTTTGGCCCATCTGAGCAAAATTCTGTTGTACTCTGAGGTAACCTTCCTCACTGTCCACTACACATCCAGTTTTGGTGTCATCTGCAAACTCACTAACTATATCTCCTACATTCACATCCAAATCATTTTTATAAAAGACAAAAAGCAGAGGACCCAGCACCGATTCTTGTGGCACTCCACTGGTCACAGGCGTCCAGTCTGAAAGACAACCCTCCACCACCACCCTCTGTCTTCTACCTTTGAGCCAGTTCTGTATCTAAATGGCTAGTTCTCCCTGTATTCCATGAGATCTAACCTTGCTAATCAGTCTCCCATGGGGAACCTTGTCGAACGCCTTACTGAAATCCATATAGATCACATCTATGCTCTGCCCTCATCAATCTTCTTTGTTGCTTCTTCAAAAAACTCAATCAAGTTTGTGAGACATGATTTCCCA